>NW_015388044.1:398711-406985 GCF_001527695.2 Protobothrops mucrosquamatus
GCTATTTACCTGTCCCATGGTCACGTGACTGAATTTTATATTTTTTCCAAAATTTGGCATTTATTTCTGGTTTTTGGCAAAATCACCTCATAGTGAATAATTGGCTTGATTAATGACTAAGGTGGTCATGTGAGAATTTTGGGGCATTGTAAAGCAAGCAGTATTCTTACATATTTTGTTCTTACGATTTATCAAGCAGTGAGATCCAATAAAGTACCTTTTCTAACCAGTGGAATGCCCTAGAATCTCTCTCATTGCTGAAATCTCAGCAGCCTACACCATAATGGCTATCTGATTTTCACTACATTAGATTAGGTTTTTAAACACCCACATTCTAAATAAAAATTAGTCAATCAATGGAACGGTTTCCTACTGTAGGTGTGGATAAGAAAAAATGTCCATAAATGGGCTCATTTTTTAAATTGGATTTTCAAAATAATGGAAACTTTTAAAAAAAGAATATACATAGACAAATATGTGCATTGTATAAAATAACTCCTGAAAAATCTGTAATTGGCAGGTTTTTTAAATGTTATGTAAGTTCACTTAGTCTCTGACACTTGGTACTGGATCTGAAGTTGAGTTATGGATCAGATTAACAAGATGCCTTTCATTTTTACTGTTTTTTCCCCTTTTAGCTCCCATTATTTGTGGAATAGTGAATCTTGAGGGAGCTATTTAGATGCTCAAGGCCTACATTTTACTCAGTACAGAAACCCAAATCAAAGATGGCTGCCCAGCTATTCAACCACTAAGGTTTTCCTAACTTTCTATTGGAAAACTGCCCTCTTTTGACCTAAACGCAAATTTGGGTGCAGCTAACAAACATAAGCAAAGGCAACCATCCCTTCCTAATTTTTGTTTGTATTGCCTTCCCAGGATCTTTGTATTTAACTTAAAACCCGGCTGTATCATATTTATTTTATTGCTGACACAGAGCATCTGTTAACAAAGGAAACTTCTAGCACCAGCCACAAAACTTGCCCTAATAAGGATAACTGAAAAAATACCCTGCTTTCAGCGGTGAGGTCAAAGATATGAGGCAGTGGATAATAATTCCACTCTCTCCTTCGTCACTGAAAATATTATGGTGTGGTTTGGCTTAGGCAGCAATGGTCTGGCTAGCTGGTCAGGGACACTCTGTTCTGTTGAAAACCCTTCCAGAGCAGAAAACCAAACTACCTTTTTCCCCTTTTTGCAATTGCTAATTAAGTTACACACTGGATGTGTCAATTACAAAACTAAAGAATGCTAATGAGGAGGTTTGCCAAGGAGGTTTTGTGGCACAGTAAGAATGAAGCAATTATAGTTTTTGTACTCTTATTTAGTGCTGTGATGGAAGGGTTAGGGTGAGTCCCTTATGAGATTGTGTGTGTGTGTGTGTGTGTTATCTGATCCCCTTGTTAATGCAAACCGAGTTTATGGAGAGCCCTGCAGGGATGAGATGTGCCACGTGCCCAATCTACCACACCCCAGCAGGATCTAAAAGTTCCAGTTTGTCTTTCAGTCTGCAGTTCAGATCTTCCTCTTTCCCTCCTCCCATATCCATGCCCAGCCTTCCCAGCTGAGGGTGGAGAGCAACTCATTTAGTGAGGGAGTAGGGGGTGTTGTTCAGTTTTTTTGGCTTCTGTGTTACAGAGCAGGGAGGCCAAAAGCAACAACTGCAGCACTAATGGCCATTGTGTGGGAGCAGGTTGGAAAGAGCTGGATGCTGCTCTGGTTATCTAGATCGGAGTTTCTCAACCTTAGCAATTTTAAGCTGCGTAGACTTCAACTACCAGAATTCCTGTAGGACAGTGGTGGCGAACCTATGGCACCCGTGCCAGAGGTGGCACTCGGAGCTCTCTCTGTGGGCACACGCGCCGTTGCCCCAGCCTCGCTTCCCCCCCGCAACCCTCTCCTCACCAGCAGCCCCCCTGGAGGAGAGTCGCCCCTGAGCGTGGCCCATGCGGAGCAGCGCAGCCAAGGACATAACAGCCAGGCAGTGTGGACAAGACTCTGCCCTCACGCCCCATTGTGCACAGTTGATGCGGGGCGCGGGCACAGGGCACGGCTGCCATGGCACTGCTGGGCTGCATGGGTGATCTGCGGCGGGCCCTGGAGGTGGTGAGTGGCCCTGCAGGCAGGCAGGATGAGGGATAGGGTGGGGGCGGGGTGGGGGTGGGGCAGGGGTGGAGTGGGGGCGGGGCCAGTTTTTGGGCACTCGGTCTCTAAAAGGTTCGCCATCACTGCTGTAGGAGATGATTAGACTGAGCCCAAGGGAGGGATCAAACGCGTCATCAGTCATGAGTCCCTGAACGTAGGTCAGACCTGCCACAGCTTGGTCTGCTAGGAAAGCAAGACTCTTGACTCCATTTGTAGTGAAAAGAATACTTTTACTAAAAGCCAAGTCGTTACAGTAGATCAAAGCCAGAACTGAGGTTTTGCACGCCAAAGCTTCCCAGTTAACTTTCCCTTTCTCATTCCCCACCCCAACTCCCATTATCTCCTGATTGTCCAGTTCTATTCAGAGAAGTTGTTTTGGTAACTGTCCCTGCAAAGGTGGGCTAGATCATGAGCTGTTACATTCCATTTCCCAAGACTATGATCTTGGGATAGTGAGCCGATGTCTCAGGATGACACTAAACTTAGTTTTGGTTTCTCCCTTCCCCTTGCTCCCTCCCCTTATAGTTTATGGCAGGTTGGCATCTAGTGAAGCAAGGGGTGACAGTTCTGACAGCGCCCACAAGAGATCTAAGCCCAGTCCACCTTGAATGCCTTATCTCCTGCTCATATCCCTTGACCGTTAGTAGTTCAGATTCTTGTAGAGAGCTTAAGCTTGCAATAAATTCTTATACTCATTTGAACTTCCAGAATCTCTTGATTTCCCTGGCTCTGGATAATTCCCCAGTCAGTCATGGGCTTGACTATGTGGTTGCAGAGTCCATGATTTTGCCCGCCCCCACTCCCAGAGGGTGCCCCTGATTTTTACCCTAGGGGGGAGAGGGGAGCTGGCCCCCACAAGTGGAGAGTTGGTGCGAGTGCGTGTGCACTGGTCTGCTGCTTGTGCAAGTCAAGCTACGCTGTGTGCGCTGGCCAGCCGCTTGTGTAGCCCGGTTCAAAAGAAGCCACGGCCCAGTAGTGGGCTGTGGCCCGAGGGTTGGGAAACCCTGCTTTTGGTTGTTTTTATTTTCAAAAAACCCTCTAGTTTTTCACAGTTTATATCTTCCAATTCTTCCTAGTTCAAACATCTTCAATCACAGCATACCTTTTAATGTGCCGAAGTCTTACAAAGAGTCTGCTTTGCCACTCAAACTATCACAGCGCATATTAAAATCTATGAATGAAGCAGGGGTGGCTAAAAATAATGTGTTCCTGTTGTTTATTTGAGAGTATTCTTGTGACATACTTGGAATGAAATAAATATTCAGTTTTAACAGATCCTGGGATGTGCTGTGAAGCACTCTATTCATCTAACTACTTGATTCTGGCATTATTGCAATTACTGACAGCATTATTTTGAAATCTTCAGTGCGGATTGCCAGACTGATGGAAAAGGCCTCCCATACAAATGGGAGATAGAGACAGAATTAGAAATTCTCTTGTCCATTGTGTCCATTCTCTTGGACAGAATAGGAAATTCGGAAGATATTGGCCATTTCTGTACTGAGGACCCATGCGAAATGACATTCCTACAAAAGATCATTGCTATTATCTTAAATGTGGCAAAAGATGAGCATTGTAAGGCACACCATATCATCTTTATACGGGTAGTCCTCAAGTTATGAACATAATGGAACCTGCCCATTACAGTTGCATTTCCTAATGATCCCCCATCCCCTGTTCTCCCCAAAGCAATCATTAAACAAATGTCCTGGTTAAGTGGAGCACCAGGTGCCTCATGGATGAGGGAAGTCCTAGACCAGTGGTGGCGAACCTATGGCACGTATGCCAGAGGGGGCACTCAGAGCCCTGTCTGAGGGCACGCGCACCATCGCCGCCTCCCCCACAGCCCCCCGGAGGAGAGTCGCCCCCGGGCGTGGCCTGCAAAGAGCAGCGCGGCCAAGGACATGGTAGCTGGGCAGTGGGGACAAGACTCCACCCTCATGCCCCATCGTGAGCAGATGATGCTGCGGGGCGTGGGCGGAGGATGTGGCCGCCATGGCACTGCTGGGCCGCCTGAATGATCTGCAGTGGCCATGGAGGCGGTGGGTGGCCCTGCAGGCGGGCGGGGTGGGCAGGGTGGGGTAGAATGGGGGCAAGGTGGGGACGGTTTGGGGGCACTCGGTCTCTAAAATTTTCACCTTCACTGTCCTAGACCTAGCATAGACTCAGGCCTACTATCCCAGGCCTCCCAAGGTCTCCCTCAGCCTTGAGGCATCTGACCCTCTGCTCCCAATCCCTTGGGGTTCCCTGGACCTCAGCCTGCTTCCAAGCCAGCTATTCCACCAGGCAAGGGAACCTAAGGCTGGTCAGCAGAAGTGATTGCACACCAAGGGCAGTTATAACACGTCAGTTATAACCCATCCTAGTCCATGCTGCTATTACACCAGGCTGCTCTCATTAAGAATACTAGTGAATTGGTGACACATGCATTGTGTGTCAGACAACCAGGACTTGCCAGCAAGTCTCTGTTCCTCCCCTCCCCCAATTGTGCATAATTTTTACAAGCTTGGACTTGGCTGAAGTCTATCAAACACTTGACTAGGTGTTGTTAGTTTAGAACTTTTCTTTGAAAACTATAGCGAAGTCCTATGAAAAGTTGTTTGTGTAAGTAATAGCTGGAGTGGAAGTAAACTGATGAAAAGAAAACTGTATGAATGACACCAGCTCCTGATAAGCTGAACTGTAATATAAACTAAGCATTATTCCTGGGGTCATCTACATGTATGTGCATTTGTGTGTGTCAAACTTTTCAGCCTATTTGTTGGCAATTGTACAGCAACTTCGTTGGAGGCAAAGGTGGATTGATTAAACCTATATGAGTGAACATCTTATAGCAGGGGTCTTCAAACTTGGCCCTTTTATGACTTGTGGACTTCAACTTCCAGAATTCCTCAGCCAGGCATGCTGGCTGAGGAATTCTGGGAGTTGAAATCCACAAGTCATAAAAAGGCCAAGTTTGAAGACCCCTGTCTTATAGAATCTCAACTAAGACTTGACTGAATGGATTCCATTCCCAGTTGATGATAGTCTCTCATCTCTGGATTTTCCCTAAAGAATCCAACCTAAAAAGAGAGACAGGTAGTCAATTAGCAATCAAAGTTACAACAGGCCCCATTTAGGACACTCGGCAACCAGTCTGCATTTGTGTCCATTTGCAGTATCCCACGGCCGTATGATTGTGATTTATGACGTTGTTGCCAAAAGCTGGCCTTTGCTCTTAGATATAATATTATGTCACCAGCGTACATACGTCCTCATCCAGAAAAGAGAAAAATAGAGTCATATAGTCAGAAATAACAGATTCCCCACTGTGAAGCATGTTGCAATTTAAAGTAGAGGAAAATAGCAAAAATGGAGAAGTAGCAAAGAAAGTGATATGTGATATATTACCTATACTCCATAATAATAATAATAATAATAATAATATTTTTTTTTAAAAAAAAATCTGCATTTCTACCTAGCTGTAAAGAATTTACAGCGTTGAATTCCTACTAATCATTGAGTCACAGTTATTTGGATAAAACAGATTAAAACCAGCTTGTTTTTTCAATGGTAGCCTCAGTATAATCCCTTCCTGCCAATGAAAGGTGCTTTGGGGTAAGGCTTTTACTGTGCAATTGCTCTGCCGTAAATAAATCAGGGGAGGAAGGAAGGTGCTAAATTATGCCTTATGATTGGTGGTGCTGGGAAGAATCCAGCTGGAGAATTCAGAGGAGCCATTCTTCTCTCTGAGCTGTAACCAAAAGAGAGACAGGTTGATGCTTTTCAGATGTTCTGGACTTCAGCTCCTGTCAGCTTGAATCAACTTGGTCAATTGCAAAGCATTTTAATATAAAATAGCCAGAGAGTGCTAGATTGCATATGCTTCCCTTCCCTTCAATGGTGTGTTTTCTACAAGGACGGGTGTTATCATTATTTTCTTTCCTAAAAATATAGGATTTAGTTTCATGCCTTTTAGGTTCTCAAGGTCTCATTCCAGATTAGCTTCTTTTCACAGTCATCTGAAGAAGTTCTTATCACTTTTATTCCGGTCTCCTTTTTCTATTTCATAAGCAGATGGGGACAACTGGTTTTGGAACAACCGGCTAAATTTAAATGACTGGTTTTGAATTTTAGATCTAAGCGTACGGTATATTGTTTTAGGGTATTGGTTTAAAAAGAGGGTTTTCCCCCCCTAGATTTGATGGTTGCCTTTAAAAAGATTTCTCCAGATTTTCCATGCACAATAGGAGATATCCTGAATGAAATTTGAAGAGAAAGGTGGAAAGGATGGTGACAAATTGGAGCATATTCAATGCCCCAACTGTCAAGATCTTGGAGCATCTAGAAGCTTATGAGGGTCATAGGATCTGGGTATGTTTAGCATGCAGAATAGATAACTGAGAGGAAGTGTAACTGCAAATAAATTGTCACACACAACAGGAAATAGACTAATTCTCTCTTGGCCCAGAGGCACGACCGGCAGCAACAGGGAATTCAGATTAGACATCAGGAGAAACACCATAACTCTAAGATCTGTCAGCCAGTGGAAAAGAGCTGCCACATATAGTAATAAATTATGTCTTGCTAGAGGACTTCAAACAGGCTGGATGATCTTCTGTTAGAGATGCTGTGATAAAGGATCTTGCATTGAGCAGTGTCTGAGCTAGATTAGAACACTGGGTTCTAAGGTGCTTCCAATTGTATCATTTCATGAAACCGCCAAAGAGCAACAAAGACTCTTAGGGTAGAGGTCCCCAACCTTTTGGGCACCAGGGACCAGTTCAGTGGAGAAAGGTTTTTCCACGGACCCGGAAAGTGTGTGGGTTTGTGTGCTCCCTGAGGCTTTGATTGTTTGTGCAGACCGGTTGCTGACATGCTGCGACCCAGTATCGGTCCATGGACCGGGGGTTGGGGACCCTTGTCTTAGGGGACTGGAGGCTAAAAGATATGAACAACGATTTCAGGAATTGGGCATGTCTAGTTTAATGAAAAGAAGGGGTGACATGATAGCAGTGTTCCAATATCTAAGGGGCTGCCCCAAAGAAGAGGTGGGGTCAACCTATTCTCCAAAGCACCTGAAGGCAGGACAAGAAGCAACAGATGGAAACTAATCAAGAACTAAGGAATTTCCTGAAAGTTAGAACAATTAATCAGTGGAACGACATGCCTCCAGAAATTTTGGATGCTCCAAACCTAGAGGTTTTTAAGAAGAGATTGGACAGCCATTTGTCTGAAAGGGTATAGAGTTTCCTGCTTGAGCAAGGGGTTGGACTTGAAGACCTCCAAGGTCCCTTCCAACTCTGTTATTTTGTTTTTTTAACCTGGACACTTTAATTTCCTGGAAAGGTTTAGCATTAGATCCATTCAGCTGTATTATTAATAATAGGCTATATCCTTGAACTATGTCCCTGAATTAGTTTTTGTTTTCTCAAGTGGGTGAGAATCAGGGTTTGGATGACATCAAAAGATGCCCCCGGTGACAACACAAATATTGGCGTATGACATCAAAAGAACCTGGCTTAGTCCTTGAACTTCATGCTGCCTTTTAGAAACCTGCAATGCTGCCAAATACAAATAACCCAAATGAGGACCAATATGTCAAGTTTAGCTGCTCTTTGAATAGAAGAAAAATGAAAACAGAATAACCTTGAAGTAGCAAGCGTGGGGGTGCACTGCATGAGTAAGGAAGAAAACAACAATGCCAACTTAAAGTTGCCTTTGGTATTTTGTACTTATAGGGGCATATCTCTAGAATATCATTTGCATTATAGGTTTGTGAGTGTGTGTCTATATGTATCTACCTATTTATCGCTATTTATCCATATATGACTAAATTGTGGTCCTGAAAACATTTAGACTGTAAATGTGGCTGCTGCAGATAGAGATAGACAACATGCAGAAGAGGATAAGGTCCTGTGGCCCTATTTCTTCCACATGTCTTTCCTGGTGGGCAACAGCTGTTTCCAAACTGAGTTTGATGTGGAATAGATTGCTTTGTTATTTCTACCCCGTTTCTCTCAGTGGCTACACAGGGTGGCTTGTAAGATAAATCAAAAGTTTGCTTTAGAAAAAAATGCACCTTTGATGCACCTTGGAAAAATGATACGATTTAAAGAATCTTCAGAATTTGGATCAGCAGCTAAGAAT
>NW_015388045.1:0-12505 GCF_001527695.2 Protobothrops mucrosquamatus
GAACCTTTTAGAGACCGAGTGCCCAAAAACTGGCCCCGCCCCTGCTCCACTTCCCTGCTCCGCCTCTGCTCTGCCCCCCATCCCCCGCCTCACCTGCCCACAGGACCACTCACCACCTCCAGGGCCCGCCGCAGATCTCCCAGGCAGCCCAGCAGTGCTATGGTGGCCACACTCTCTGCCCGCGCCCTGCAGCATCAACTGCATGATGGGGTGTGAGGGCAGAGTCTTGTCTACGCTGCCTGGCTGCCATGTCCCTGGCTGCGTTGCTCCATGTGGGCCACGCTCGAGGGCGAGTCTCCTTCAGGGGGGCTGCTGGAGAGGAGGGGGTCGTGGGGGGAGGCAAGGCTGGGGCAACAGCACGTGTGCCCACAGAGAGGGCTCCGAGTGCCGCCTCTGGCACCCGTGCCATAGGTTCGCCACCACTGTTCTAGTCCATCCCCCTGCTCAAGCAGGAGACCCTATACCAGTGATGGCAAACCTTTTAGAGACTGAGTGCCCAAGCTGCAACCCAAAACCCATTTATGCATCGTCGAGTGCCAGGTGGGTGTGGCCCATTGGGTGGGTGTGGCCCATTGGGTGGGCGTGGCCCATTGGGTGGACGTGGCTGCAGTGGTAACGGTAGACTGGGTGAGACTAAAAAGTTCAATCAATCAATTCCAACTTTGCAAGATCTTTTTTTCCCTGTGAGAAGTTGAAATTGACTGATTGAACCTTTTTTTTTTTTTTGCACACGGTGGCGGAGGCCTAAAGTAAAAAGGTTTTATAAAACCCAGCTGAAGGTCTAGGACTGGGGCAATGGCGTACGTGCCCACAGAGAGGGCTCTGAGTGCCGCCTCTGGCACCCGTGCCATAGGTTCGCCACCACTGCCCTATACCATTTCAGACAAATGGCTGTCCAGTCTCTTCTTAAAAACCTCCAGTGTTGGAACATTCACAACTTCTGGAGGCAGGTGGTTCCACTGGTTAATTATTATAACGGTCAGGAAGTTTCTCCATGGGATGCAGGCAGCACACAAAACCACGTCCGTGGAAAAGCCTCTCTCCACGGAACTGGTCCCTGGTGCCCACAAGGTTGGGGATCTCTGTTTTAAATCATCCAAGATCTCTTTGCCCTTTCTGGCTCTGGAGCTGAAGGGCCACTTAAAGCTTTGGGCAGTTGAAGATAAAATTCCTGTGGGGACATGTTTGTTTTAACGATACTCCTGAAAGGATTGAATGCGGCTGCCCTGGGGATGAGGGAAGGCGTTGAATCCTAAATATAAATGCCAAGCCAGATTAGGAAATTTCAGGAACTTTTCTTTCCCTTCTGGTTTTCATGCTTGGTTTGTTGGGGGGTAATTTTGAGTTTTGATAGAAGGGAATATTTGTAACTCAGGGTTCAACTGTGGGGTTCTTGGTGCTCTCTGAGCTTGGTGGTTTTCTTGCAGATCTTTCATTGTCCAACTAGGGAACATCATCAGTGTTAGAAGGGGGTGGAATGTATGGAGAAGAGGGAGGGAAGGAAGGAAGGAAGGAAGGAAGGAAGGAAGGAAGGAAGGAAGGAAGGAAGGAAGGAAGGACCATGGGGTCCTTGGTGCTCTCTGAGTTTGGTGGTTTTCTTGCAGACGTTTCATTACCCAACTAGGGAACATCATCAGTGTTAGAAGGGGTGGAATTTATGGAGAGGAGGGAGGGAGGGAAGGAAGGAAGGAAGGAAGGAAGGAAGGAAGGAAGGAAGGAAGGAAGGAAGGAAGGAAGGAAGGAAGGAAGGACCGTGGGGTCCTTGGTACTCTCTGAGTTTGGTGGTTTTCTTGCAGACGTTTCATTACCCAACTAGGGAACATCATCAGTGTTAGAAGGGGTGGAATTTATGGAGAGGAGGGAGGGAGGGAAATAAGGAAGGAAGGAAGGAAGGAAGGACCATAAGGTCCTTGGTGCTTTCTGAGCTTGATGGTTTTCTTGCAGATGTTTCATTATCCAACTAGGGAACATCATCAGTGCTAGAAGGGGGTGGGTTTGTGAAGAAGGAGGAGGACTGTGGGGTCTTGGGTGCTCTCTCAGCTTGATTGTTTGCTTGCAAACATCATCGTCATCAGTGTCTTGTTTCCTTTTTGGCATTTTGATTGCTTTTGATTGTCTGTCTTTTGAATGGTGTGTAGATGTTGTTTATCTCTACGTGCCTGTTGATGGCCAATTTGTCTGAGTGCCCAAAGGATTGTTCTGTTTGGATCGCAATATTTGAATCACATTGCATTCTCTTCGTAACTTGACCCACACTGCAAACCTAGAGCCAGTGGAATCTAAGTGGTTAAGGCACCAAACTAGAACTTGGGAGATCATGAATTCAAATCCTCTCTTAGCCATGAAAGCCAACTGACAACTCTCAACACAGCCCACCTCACAGGATTGTTGTGGGGAAAAATAAGAGGAGCAAGGTGTGTTGGATGTGTTTGCCGCCTTGAGTTATTTGTAAAAAATAATAAAAGATGGGAAACAAACAAACACCTAAGCCTAGATATGGTTTCTGGACATTTCTATTGACTGTTTTTCACTCTTTCCTCCTATTCAAGGCACCCTTTGGAACCTGTCATCTTACGAACCCCTCAAAATGGTGATCATTAACCACGGCCTTCAGACGCTGACCAATGAGGTCATCATCCCTCACTCGGGGTGGGAAAATGAGCCGAACGAAGATTCGAAACCTAGAGATGCGGAATGGAGTACAGTCTTCAAGAATACGTCGGGATGTCTGAGGTGAGAAATGGGGTCCATACAATGTCTCCATGGGCCAAAGGGTTCAGGGAAACAAAGCAGAAATTGCATTCAGCTACGCGGAACCATCTGTTGTATAGTGGGTGCTGGTGGGATATTTGGCTGAATTCAGCATACCTGTCTTGGTGTAAAATAGTTGTCTGCGCTTGTAGAGCAACAGTCTTGCTGTCACCAATCCGACTAGCGGACCCAACAGAAGGAATCCTGAAGGCAATTACATCCCAGCGGGCAAAAACTTTATTGGGTACAGCATCTCAGAACTGAAGAAGCGAAATCAGCTCTGAGTTTTCCCGCGCGAAAGCTTGCTTGGTTAAAAGATAAATTCCCATGCCCCCGTCCCCTGGGGTGTTCACATTGTCCAATAGTACAATTTCGTTTTGTTACGGGAACGGTTCACTTCTCCATCGAGCACCTGCGGCAGTGACCTTGGCGGGGTGCAGGCTTTCAAGGTCCATGAATGACTTCTTGGCATTCCATTCCATTCCCTCCCCCCCCCCCTTGCATTTGAAGTATTTTAAGGTCAGTATGGTCCAGAGTTACCCTGAGGTGAGATCGGCGGCCAATAAATTTTATAAATAAATGAATAAATAATTGGAAATCAAGAATGATTGATTGAAACAGCCAGTTCTCCGGGGGGGGGGAAACTATCATTTATCTATACCTTTTTATCTTCATTCTCTATCCATTCATCCAGCTCCATCATACTTCTATCACTCTCTGTCCATTGATATCTATCTGTCTGTCTGTCTGTCTGTCTATCTATCTATCTATCTATCTATCTATCTATCTATCTATCTATCTATCCATCCATCCATCCATCCATCCATCCACCCACCCACCCACCCACCCACCTACCTACCTACCTACCTACCTATCTATCTGATGGTCCATCTATCCATCCATCCATCCCTACTTACTGCTGTATCCATCTCTTCTCTCTCATCCATCCATCTATCTATCTACCTACCTACCTACCTACCCATCCCAGAGGTCCCCAACCTTTTGGGCACTGGGGACCGGTTCCATGGAGAGAGGTTTTTCTGTGGACCGGAGGGTGCGTGGTTTTGTGTACTGCCTGCATCCCACGGATGGGGCTTTGCTTGTTGCTGGCATGCTGCGGCCCGGTACTGATCCACAGACTGGGAATTGGCAACCCCTGATCTATCCTATCATCTATCTCTCTATATATCCATTATCTATCCATTCATCTACCTCTTTTATACATCCATCAATCTCTGTCACATGTCTGTCTGTCTATCAATCATCTATCTCTACCTATCTATCTCCATTCTCTATCCATTCATCCAGCTCTATTATAAAGCCGTCCATCTCGGTCCATCCATATCCGTCCGTCTGTCTGTCTATCATCTCCCATCCATCCATCTACTGCATTTTATCCTGGGTCTTTGAACCAACCAGCAGCATATCTGGATATGTGCAGCAAGAAATAGAGTCGTGCTAGTAGAGGGGGGGGGGGGAAGAAAGATTGACCTCATTTTCAGACATTCTGTTTTACGTTTGATCAGTTTTTTAGGCCGATATAAATAAAGCAGAGAAAATGAAATGAATCACTCAGCATGTACTTTATGTGCCTCCATCGCTCGGCATCCAGGCATCCTATAATAATAGAGATTTGTAAATGCTGACGGAGCAGTGACAAATGTTGATTGATCATCCATGCAAGAAACAAATAGATGGGTATTTTTAACGTCTTCTTGAACGGAGACAAATTCCTGGTGGGAAAAAAAGTAAGTGAAAAGCCACAGAAAAACCAAAGAAAGCGGCAAAAAGGGGAAAGGGATGGAATACATACATATAAATGTGTACATCACAGTGTAGTAGTGAAAAGAAGGACTAGGGGAGACATAACTGCAGTGTTCCAATATTTGAGAGGCTGCCACAAAGAGGGGGGGGGGTCAACTGATTTTCCAAAGCATCTGAAGGGAGAACAAGAAGCAATGGATGGAAACTAATCAAGGAGAGAAGCAATCTAGAACTAAGGAGAAATTTCCTGACAGCGAGAACAATTAACCAGTGGAACTGCTTGCCTCCAGAAGTTGTGAGTGCTCCATCACTGGAAGCTTTTAAGAAGAGATTGAACAACCAGTTGTCTGAAACGGTATAGGGTTTCCTGCCTGAGCAGGGGGTTGGACTAGAAGACCTCCAAGGTCCCTTCCAACTCGGTTATTCTGTTAATTCCTCCCTCATCTGCATTGCTGCTTTTCTTTTTAAAAATATTATTATTGTTATCGCTGTTGTATAAACGTGACACCGAGGTGAGGGCTGACGTGAGCATTCCAAAGACGAGTGTATCCTGCAATCTTGAGAACTGGCTCTTGTGAAACTTTTAACACCTTGCCAGACTTAATCATGTTATTTTTGGCTTCCTGTTGCTGAACATTAAAGGCTGCCTAAATAGGCACGTTCCTAGCATAGCAAGCCTTAGAAATGTGCCATAGCAAAACCAGCTTATATTATGAGATCCTGAGTGCCTTTTGCTTTGGGACAAATTAATGTCACTCGGAGAGATTTCCTCCTGGGATATGGAGGTGAAAATTTGGCACTGAAAAATTGCCAACCAACTTCTTGAAGAGGCCATGGCCACGCCTGAATAAGAAAACTTGCCACTAGCCAGATTAGCAAAAATGTTTAAAAATGTATCAGATAGATGTCGGAAATGTAAACATAAGACAGGTACTTATGATCATGTATGGTGGACATGCGTTGAAGCAAAGAGGTACTGGACAAAAATACATACTTGGCTAGAAAAGATGTTGGGAAAACATGCAGATTTTAAACCTGAACTTTTTTTTATTAGTATTATGCCAGAGAAGATTGATAAACCAAGTATATATTTGATTTTACATGTGATAACAGCGGCAAGACTCATATTTGCACAATATTGGAAAAAGGGAGAATTACCATCAGAGGAAGAAATCATTAAAAAAAATATTAGAAGGTGCAGAAATGGACAGACTTACTATGAGGCTGAAAGATAAAAAAGAAACAGAATACTATCAGAGTTGGGACTTGTTTTACCAATGACTGGAGAAAAGAATAAAGGATTGGGAATTAAATTTGTACTAGTGAATGATAAACTCAGACAACACGTTTGTTGAACAAGTATTATCGAACTGTATGGAAAAAATAAATTAAAAAAATTACGAAAGAAAAAAGAAAAAGAAAATTTGCAGATGTGTGGATTTCAACTTCCAGAATTCTTAGCATTGGCCATCCCAGTAGAGACTTCTGGGAGTTGCAAGTCCACTCATCTGCAAGTTGCCAAGATGGAGAAACACCGTTGTGTTATATTTGCATATTTGGGCTCAGTTGTGGCCGTAAGTCAAGGACCACCTTCAGATTCAAATCGAACAAGATTTCCAGGAGATTGAGAGTTGTTGTTAGTAGTGAAGTCGTGTCTGACTTATCGCGACCCCATGGACGACGTTCCTCCAGGCCGTCCTGTCCTCTACCATCTTCTGGAGTCCATTGAAGCCCATGACTACTGCTTCAGTGACTCCACCCAGCCACCTTCTCTGTCGTCCCCTTCTTCTATTGCCCTCCATCTTTCCCAGCATCAGGCTCTTCTCCAGTGAGTCCTTCCTTCTCATTAGGTGGCCAAAGTACTTGAGTTTCAACTTCAGGATCTGGCCTTCTAAAGAGCAGTCAGGGATGATCTCCTATAGGACTGAAAAGGTTGATCGCAGTCTTGCAGTCCAGAGCTGGAAACAATTCTGCATTTCTCCTTCGGCTTGAGAAACTTTTGCGTACAGCCTATTAAAAAAAGATGTTTTCTTTCCGGCTTTGGTTTCCAGGTCTCTTCCAATTGTTCAGCTTTTACGAGAAGGGCTAATAGTTCAGACCAAGCTAATAAAAAGAACTGTATTAAACCTTCTCCAGGCTGGAGTGAACTCCAGCCCTGTTTCCATTAATTAATATGGGCCTACCGAATCTCTTGTTCATTTCCATGCTCGGGATTTTCCAGCCCAGCAGCTTCTCCTGGGAATCTCTTTTTAAAGGCAGAAAGTAATGAAGACTGTTTGACGTGCCTCGTTGCTGGAATAATCATTAACCCCTGAAGGAAGACGCAGCCTTCCGTGTAGGATCCAGGCGTAGTATTTGGGTTTGGTTTTTTTTTTAGACTGATGCACCAGGCTTGCTCGGAGCTGAGCAATCATTAAAAGTGACCTTTTTTGCTTTCTGAATTTAGGGCTCTGGTTCCTACAGATGGTTAAGGTGCTCAGAAATAGATTGGATTATTCCCCCCCACTGCAGGATTTTGTGCTGGCCTCCAACAGAACCAGGTGATCAACCGCAAAAAAGGAATCCGCTCATTTCCTTGCATAGCAGAGGATGGAACAGAACAGAACAGGATAGCGGAATGTAGAATAGAATAGAATAGGAATAGGAATAGAATAGAATAGAATAGAATAGAATAGAATAGAATAGAATAGAATAGAATAGAATAGAATAGAATAGAATAGAATAGAATAGAATAGAATAGAGATAGAAAGAATAGAATAGAATAGAATAGAATAGAATAGAATAGAATAGAATAGAATAGAATAGAATAGAATAGAATAGAATAGAATAGAATAGAATAACAGAAATAGGATAAGACAGAATAGAATTAGAATGGAATAGAATAGAATAGAATAGAATAGAATAACAGATAATAGCATAGAATAACAGAAATAGGATAAGATAGAATAGAATTAGAATGGAATAGAATAGAATAGAATAGAATAGAATAGAATAGAATAGAATAGAATAGAATAGAATAACAGATAATAGAATAGAACAGAAATAGGATAAGATAGAATAGAATTAGAATGGAATAGAAATAGCAATAGAAATAGCAATAGAAATAGAAATAGAAATAGAAATAGAAATAGAAAATAGAAAATCAAGTGAAACGCCTACCAAGTTTCTCCTTGGAAGTGAAAAACCACAGCCACTGGCACTGATGATGTTACCTGGTTGGGTAATGAAACGTCTGCAAGAAAACCACCAAGCTCAGAGAGCACCAAGGACCCCACAGTTCAACCCTGAGCGACCAATATTCTCTCCGATTGGAAGATACTTTAATTTGGATTTTGCCTTGAATTAGAAAGGCCTTGGTGATCCCTTTCAGGGCTCTGATTTCCCAGCTATCGTACGGTTTCCTGTGGATGGATATAATCTTGATGGCATCTTGAGTAAAACTGAACATAGTTGGCTGATCCTCCCGCCCACTTCCCTGTGGTTTGTCCCTGTGACTTGTGCATGAGGAATAATATTCTCCGTAAGAACTCCAGATTGTCAGATCGGTTAGTGTTGCTGTTCCTGTGGCGTGATAAATAAACGCTTCCCTCTGCTGTGAAGCTCTAAACATGCCACCAACATGGTGGACGCCAGCTGAGAATAAATTTTGCAGTCATATGTTTGTCCTTTACACGACTTGCCAACATAGCATTGGAGCTAAAAACCCAAGGTTTAATGAAGAATAGTAAAGATAAAGATAAAGTTGCTTTGAAGCTTCGGATAAACAAAATATATAGTTCATTTGGGCCTTGCTGGAGACTTCGTTTCCCTTTTGATCACGGGCGAGAAAAGCTTTGATGCAATTAAGTAGGGAAACCAGATCTGAGTTTCAAGGCTCAAGGTTGTTAGGAGCATGTTCTCCATAACTTATTGATGGCACTTCACAGCACGCCTGTACAACTCACAACAGCAGCTGCTGCCGTTCCAGAATATTATTATTATTTTTTTGCACAATTTCTTTATCACATCGCCAGCCTAATGGCTTTGGTCAGCTAGGTGGCAATAGCTAACTGACCTTGCTGGATTTTGAAAAGCTAAAGTAGGATCAGAGCTGGTTATTTCCTGGAGTTGAGATCTCAGAAACGCTCAAGGGCTATGTAGACTGGGAAGTTGAGAAAACAATGAAGGATGAAGTCCATACGTGAAGGTTCACAATTAAGCTGCTTTATTGCTAAAAGCCAATGCACAGCAATCTTCTCAACTAGAGGTCAGCACCTGATTAGAGTTAGATACGGGTCACTGGAATTCAAGAGGGGTTGTGGCGACGTAGGGATTCTAGGCTGATGCCTTTTTTGACTCTGCTCCCCACGTTCTGCCATTCCTATTCCTACAGCGACTACCCCCTCTTCGAGATGGGAGAGAGGGGCAGAAAAGAGCTGCTCTGGCTTGGGATGTGGTAGAGCTAAAGCACACAATTCTACCCACGTGTTATTTTGCAATCCAGGTCAATCCTGGTCTATGGTTTCTTCACCTTGTCAGGAGAAATCCCATTGCTTTCTGTTGTCTTTCTGCTAACCGGCTGAAGATCTTTCCCTGTGAAAGCTACCAAATCAAGATTCACATTTGGGGGAAATATCCCACACACCCTGAGTCTGTTGAGTAGAGAACTGGCATTGTTGAACCCAACTTTCTAACCACTAGGTTAGGTGGCCATCTGAAGCCCATGTGGAAGTGTTCAGCATAGCCCTAGCCCGTTTTTTTCCCCTTCTTTCTGCTGTCCTTGATTCCGTTGCTCTCCAAATGCTTGCTAGAAGTCCACGTAGATTATTCTCGAACTCTTTATTGGCTTGGAATACATTCAGACAACTGAGTGTACTAGACGCTAAATTAGAACACGGCCCACACAACTCGGTTCTCCAAAGTACACCTGAAAGAGTGTGGTGGAATGAGTCTGGATTCCCAGGAGGAGGGAGGGCTGCTCCTCAGAGGGCAAAGAGGCAGCAAAGGTGGAATGTTTGATAGACGGGGAGAGAGCAAAGTTGGATCCTTCCTAGCAGGAGTAGATCTGCAGTTATTGCAGACAATTGCTTTAGTTTGGCAAGATTCTGTCTATAGGTAAAGAAAAGAAACTACTCTTAAGTCCTTCTACTTATCCTTCTCGGTTCTTGGAGCCCGACGAGGAGAATCTGAATTAACTTTCCAGTCTTCTCAAACCTCGCCGCCTCTAGTTGTTCTAAGGTTGGTCTCCTGAGCAACTAGCCTATTTTGTGCCCCTGTAGAAGCCACTTCAGCTTGAAGTCGTCCCTGCTAATAGCCCTAAATTATGCATCGTTTTTAACCGCAAAGTCAGGGCCTTGTTCCACCCAGCCTTTTGATGCTTCTTGAGTAACTTTGAAAGGTACCTTAAAGGAGATTTGGTCTGTATCTCACCTTGGGGCACTACTACAGGGACAAGCTCTCCAGATGCCACGCGGAAAGCTTCAGCTCTCCTACACCAGTAGTTAAGAGCAGGGTGCGATTGTCGAAGTCACGTCCTGCAGCTGCAGGAGACAGTTTTGAAGGACTGCTGCTCTGTGGAAGGAGGGTTTGTGTTCTCAAGGTCACTCTGAGAAGCGAGGAGCGTGATGTCACCGGAAAAAGGCAGAGCCAGCTCTTTCCAGCCTGGGTCTCTGTTTTGAATGGAAATGAGAAGCGAAAGCACTTCTGGGTTGGTTCA
This sequence comes from Protobothrops mucrosquamatus, assembly GCF_001527695.2. Classification (NCBI taxonomy): domain Eukaryota; kingdom Metazoa; phylum Chordata; class Lepidosauria; order Squamata; family Viperidae; genus Protobothrops; species Protobothrops mucrosquamatus. Next base: position 10,211 of record NW_015388045.1, read on the forward strand.
CTTTTAAACCTGCCTCCAGAGGGCCAATTTTTATTTTTTTTTCAGCGAAAGAGGGCTAAATTTCAATGGCACGGTTTCAGGCACTTTTGAGGACTCCACCTGGGGAGGGTGGTTTCAAAAGGTTTAGCTTCTCAGGAAGGTCTCGCTCCTATTTTGCTTTTAAGTCTGGCAGAAAGAAGAAAGAAGGGAAGGGAGGAGGGGAGGAAAGGAAAGGAAAAAGAGAAAGGTAAGAGAGGAAGGAAAGAAGGGAGGGAGAGAGGGAGGGAGGTGGGAGGGAAGGAGGGAAGAGAAGGAAGGAAAGGGAAGGATGGAAGGAAAGGAAGGAAAGGGAAGAAGGGAAGGAAGGGAAGGAAAAGGAAGGAAGAAAGGAAGGAGAAGGAAGAAAAGGAAAGAAGGAAGGAAGGAAGAAAAGGATGGAAGGGGAAGGAAGAAAATAGAAGAATGGAAGAAAAGGAAAGAATAAAGGAAGGAAGGAAGGAAGGAAGGAAGGAAGGAAGGAAGGAAGGAAGGAAGGAAGGAAAGTCAAGAAGAGAAGGAAGGAAGGGAAGGGAAGGAAGGAAGAAAAGGACGGAGGGGGAAGGAAGAAAATGGAAGAATAGAAGAAATTGAAAGAATGAAGGAAGGAAGGAAAGGAAAAAAGAATGAAGGAAGGAAAGGGAAGAGAAGGAGGGAAGGAAGAGGAAGGAAGGAAGGAAAGGAGGGAAAGAAGGGAAGGAAGGAAGAAAAGGAAAGGAGGGAAAAGGAAGGAAGGGAAGGATGGAAGAGGAAGGAGGGAAAGAAGGGAAGGAAGGAAGAAAAGGAGGGAGGGAAGGAAAGGGAACGGAAGGAGGGAAGGGAAGGAAGGAGGGAAGAGGAAGGGAAGGAAGGAAGAAAGGAAAGAAAGAAAGAAAAGGGAAGGGAAGAAAAGGAAGGAAGGGAGAGGAAGGAAGGAAAGAAGATAAGGAAGGGAAGGAGGGAAGGGAAGAAGGATCAGATTCAGCCAACATCCCACCCCTGCCTTCTTCAGCGCAACTGGCCCTCAGCCTCTCTCTGTCTGTAACCGTAACTGCGTTCCACCAGGTGACAAAAAAGAGAGACCCCATTCCCGTTGGGACAAACGCGCCTGGCCTCTTGAGCCCAGAGCAGCCTTTCAAAGCAAGCTAAAAATTCCAGAGTTGAGCCGGCATCCCCTCCTCTCCTCCCCTCTCCCCACTCCCCTCCCCCATCAGCCCTTCCTTCCCAGGCGGGGTCTCTGAGCTGCTCAAAGAGGCCGGAGAGCCAGCCAAACCCTTAGAGAAAGACAGGTTGAGTTTCAAAGGCGCCTTTGAAGATTTTTTTGGGGGGGTCCTCCGAGCATTCAGATAGCAGAAGGTGGGAAGAGACACTCGCAAGGCTGCAGGTAGTCCTCAGTTTACGACCACGGTTACCCCCCACATCCCCGTGACGTTGGCCCTGCGTCACAGCCTTCCTCGCCACAGCTGTTCAGTGAATTGCTGCCGCGTTAGTAACACAATTGTTAAGTGAACCTGGCTTTCCCCCACCCCCCGCTGACTTTGCGTGTCCGAAGGTCGCAAAACGGGACCACGGGACCTCCCAGGACGGTGCCTAAAGACGTAAAGACGACCATTGGTCTGGAATGGTATGGGCTGGTTTTCCTGCCTGAGCAGAGGGGTTGGACTAGAAGACCTCCAAGGTCCCATCCAACTCTGTTATTCTGTTATTCTTTATTTATGCCAAGAGCTCACTCTCTGGATGAGCCCATGACAGCCCAGCACAGTGTTTCCCAAGCTTGAAGATATATAGACTTCAACTCCCAGAATTCCCCAGTCAGCATCTTAAAATGTGGACTGCTGGCTGTGGAATTCTGGGAGTTGAAATCTATGAATGCTGGCTGTGGAATTCTGGGAGTTGAAGTCTATGAATGCTGGCTAGAGAATTCTGGGAGTTGAAATCTATGAATGCTGGCTAGAGAATTCTGGGAGTTGAAATCTATGAATGCTGGCTGTGGAATTCTGGGAATTGAAATCTATGAATGCTGGCTAGAGAATTCTGGGAGTTGAAGTCTATGAATGCTGGTTGGAGAATTCTGGGAATTGAAATCTATGAATGCTGGCTGGGGAATTCTGGGAGTTGAAATCTATGAATGCTGGCTGGGGCATTCTGGGAGTTGAAATCTGAACGCTGGCTGGGGAATTCTGGGAGTTGAAATCTATGAATGCTGGCTGGGGCATTCTGGGAGTTGAAATCTGAATGCTGGCTAGAGAATTCTGGGAGTTGAAGTCTATGAATGCTGGCTAGAGAATTCTGGGAGTTGAA
>NW_015388045.1:13666-21343 GCF_001527695.2 Protobothrops mucrosquamatus
CCCACAACAAAGCAGGGTTTTGCCGTATTTCTTAAAATGTATATCTTTCCTTCGTATCTATGGATGATCAGGGAACGGTAACATCCAAAGTAACAATTTAAACATAAAAGCAACCAGGCAGAAAAACATCAATAAACTCAACCACCAAATTGCTACGGAAAAAAAAAAAAGCAATTTGCAACACAATGTTGACCAAATTGCAATATTTATGGTAATTATATATCGGTGGATTCAGTCAACAATCCTGTCTGAATCTTCACGTGTTGTTTTTTTTCAGTAGAAAATCATCAGGGAAGAGTTGATCCAGTCTGGAGACTTAAAAGATACGTTGAGGCAGTCTATCCTTAGCAAGGAGTCACAAAGCTCAGAAGCAGCTATCCAAGAAATTCTTCTAACCTGGGGCAGGCAGTAGATAGGGGGCATTTACTTGATTTTCCAGCAAAAGCACTTCAGATGTTAGAAAGATAAAAGAGACGTCTTCTGGAGATCATCAAATCTGATCAGCCTAGTAAGGATCAAATCCTACTTTTATGGTTTGGCAGAGGATATATGTTTAATTGCAAGTTGCAGGATACATTGGATGGATGGATAGAGGGAGGGAGAAAAAAGGGAAGGAGGAAAATATGAGGGAGGGAGAAAAAAGGAAGAGAGAGAAAGAGAGAGAGAGAGAGAGAGAGAGAGAGAGAGAGAGAGAGAGAAACCAACATAGCAGATTTGCTTATCTTAGTCATGTCTACATTGTAAGGGTGGAGTTGATGGACAAATAGAGACCAGTCCTTCAATAGCTGCCATTTTAATAATAATGATGATGATGATGATGATGTTCAGTTGACTGAAGTTCATGTCTAATGAATAAAAGATAATAATAAAGTTGGAAGGGACCTTGGAGGTCTTCTAGTCCAACCCCCTGCTCAGGCAGGAAACCCTACCCCATTACAGACAAATGGCTGTCCAGTCTCTTCTTAAAGACTTCCAGTGTTGGAGCATTCACCGCTTCTGGAGGCAGGTTGTTCCAGTTGCCTCTTGAAAAAAAAAAAAGCGCACCTTTGGGACAGCCCTGACCTGGAAAACTGAGAATCTGCATAGATATCTCATTGTTTCTTGCACAAATCGATATCTAATCGTGTCACTTCACAAACAAGAGAACATAACATTATTGAAAAGTTGAGGAAATTATTACCCCTGGCAGGATTCAAGCAGAGGGATGCACTGAGCACTCTTCAGTTAAATTTCGGGGATTAAATTGTTTTTTTCCCAAATATATATTTCTGTGATTTTTTATGGATTCTATGAAGTTTGCCCCGGGGTTTTCCACATCTTCTCTCTTTTGTCATCTAATTAGAACATTAATTCCAATGCTTACTAATGTAAGATAATAAAAAGCAGTGTTCACGTCGCTTTCCTGAAGCATTAATATCTCCCCCCCCCCAATTGGATGTTTTCAGAAGTGCACTGGCCTAAACCATCCACTTAAAATTCTCTTCCAAAGAGGTGACAGAAAATTAGCAAGGCGGGAATTGTTTCAAGGAAGTAATCTGATCATTTCTTCATTAAAATTCTGTTAGGTTTCCAATAAAGAAAGGAGGCTTCAGAACCAGAGACAATTAAAATGTACACTGGAAAGACTTTTTTTTTAAAAAAAAAGGCAAGGGGAAGGCCAAAATTGCACACAGCTCCAGGTGGTTTACAAAAAAATAAATAATAATAATAATTGCCACTCTGCCCTTCCTTCACGCTTTAAGTTTTTTTAAAAAAAAGCTGCATTTCTTTTCAAGCTGCTTGGAAGTGGCTATCACGGTGATGACTTCAAAGTATCACCCACATATTTTTGGCTTTCTGGTTTACATTTTGTAAAGAGGCTCAGCTAATTAGCTTTAGTTAATTGCTGTGTGTCTTTAATGGGGCTTAACTTTTTCCTTTTGCACACCGACAATCCTCTTAGTCCGTTCACAAATATTAACTGAAGCTGGATGGGATGGAAAGCAAAATAAAAGAATTTGTCCTTCTCAGAGTCATTACATCGGTGGGAGCTGATCGCCAAACGATAAGTGGATGCACTTTAGAAAAATTTCAAATGAGATATTTTTCTCCCCCAGTTTATCAAATAAAAACTATTATTATTATTATTATTATTATTATTATTATTATTATTATTATTATTATTATTATTATTATTATTATTATTATTATTTTGCAGGAATGTAAGTTCAGATGGCGCTGAAGCTCGACGAAGACTCCGAGAATGTGAAGGTTTGGTAGATGCTCTTCTCCACGCTTTGCAGTCTGCAGTGGGGAAAAAAGATACAGATAACAAGGTAATCTCCCGGTTGCACGTCTGAAAGGGAATTGTAGTTTGCAGAAGAAAGCCTTGTTTTTATTACAGGAAGATTTAACCTTTTTTTAGATACTTTTGACCTGGATGATTAGAATGGAATGGAAGTAGAGTAGAGTAGAGGAAGAATAGAATAGAATAGAATAGAATAGAATAGAATAGAATAGAATAGAATAGAATAGAATAGAATAGAAGTAGAGGAAGAACAGAAGTAGAATAGAAGTAGAGGAAGAATAGAAGTAGAATAGAAGTAGAGGAAGAATAGAATAGAATAGAATAGAATAGAATAGAATAGAATAGAATAGAATAGAATAGAATAGAAGTAGAGGAAGAATAGAAGTAGAGATAGAATAGAATAGAATAGAAATTAGAATAGAATAGAATAGAATAGAATAGAATAGAATAGAATAGAATAGAATAGAAGTAGAGGAAGAACAGAAGCAGAATAGAAGTAGAGGAAGAATAGAATAGAATAGAATAGAATAGAATAGAATAGAAGTAGAGGAAGAACAGAAGTAGAATAGAAGTAGAGGAATAATAGAATAGAATAGAATAGAATAGAATAGAATAGAATAGAATAGAATAGAATAGAATAGAATCTGGACGGGACCTTGGAGGTCTTCTAGTCCAGCCCCCCGCTCAAGCAGGAGACCCTATACAATTTGAGACAAGTGACTGTCCAGTCTCTTCTTTAAAATCTCCAGTGATGGAGCGCCCACGATTTCTGAAGGCCAGCTGTTCCTCTGGTTAGTTGTCCTTAATAGTGAGCGAAGGCTGTGACCCCTGACTTTTTCAAAGCTTCCGCGGCATCTCTGAAGACTTCTGTGATGGTTCTCTGACGTCTTCTTGTCTTCTTTTTCTTGGGGAAAACCCCACCTGGCTTCAGTCGGTGGAGAACTGCGTCTGCATCATGAGGAACCTCTCCTACCACGTCCACAAAGAAGTTCCAGGCGCCGACAAATTCCGAGAGTTAGAAAGTAACCAGCTGGGAAGCTTTGGAGGAACTCATAAGAAAAAGAAAGACGACGCGGGCTGCTTCGGTGGGAAGAAGGCCAAAGGTACGTGTTCTCCTAATACCTTCGGAAGGACGAAGTAGGGTGCACCCAGTCTGCATTCTCATTGCAACCCTGGTTGAACCTAAGCCATATTTTTTTTCCCCAATATGGTGCCCTCCAGTTGCCTTGGGCTTCCAAGTCCCGGAATCCCAAGCAAGCTAGCCTGATCAGGGATGCTGTGTGTTGCATTTCACTAACCTCTTAGAAACCTCCCTGTTCCTGTTCCTGACTGGCATTGCAAGCTGTGAACAGCCAGATTTTAATGACCAATCTAATAGAATCTCTGAAGCACAGGGTTGAATGGCAATGGTCTCTGAGCGGGGCGGTTTGCTTGCAGACATTTCGTGACCCAGCTAAGTAAGATCGTCAGTATGAAGGAGGGTGGGATTCGCTGCCTGTTTATACATACTAGCTCTGAACTTGGTGGTACGTTGATGCTTCCTTACCCAACTAGATCACATCATCGGTGCTAGTGGATGTAGTTTTCTCCTCCTACCAAACCTCTTTGGTTTTCTCCTACCAAGGAGAGAACCACACCCCACCAACCCCTGGCAGGGCAAGCCATTGTGTATAAAGAGGGAGCAAACCCTTCTAGCACTGATGAATTTACCTAGTTGGGTTATGAAACATCTGCAAGATCAACAAGCTAAGAGAGCATCAAGGACCCTACAGTCTTCTTCCTCCTCCTCCTCCTCCTCCTCCTCCTCCTCCTCTTCCTCCTCCCCATCCCTGCAAACCCCACTCCCTTCTAGCACTGATGAATTTACCCAGTTCAGTCATGAAATATCTGCAAGACCAAAAGCTAAGAGAGCACCACGGACCCTACAGTCTACCTCTTCCTTCTCCTCCTCCTCCTCCTTCTCCTCCTCCTTCCCCCCCCCATCTCTGCAAACTCCACTCCCTTCTAGCACTGATGACGTTACCTAGTTGGGTCATGAAACATCTGCAAGCAAACCACCAACTTAGGTAGTCGGCAACAAGGACTCCACAGTTATCAATCTCTCCCGAATTGTCCTCTTCACCGTGATCTTTTAAATGAATTTATCGTGAAGATGATTTCTCTGCTCCACTCTGTTTTCTATTATTACCAATCTGTCTTTTCTCCTATTCTTTTCTTCCTCTCTCTCTCTCTCCCTCTCTCCAACAAAGGAGGGAGATACTCAGGTCAAGAATGTCGGTAGAGCTTTGTAAGAAAAGACCCCTGTTAGTTTCTGGTTAGTCTGAGGTAGCCCCAGATCAGGGGAAGTCTGGTGGCACCATTTCACACTAACACGTTCTATAAAAATGTGTACGCTTTCACGAGAGACGGTTTCATAAGACCGTTATTAACCACGAATGAAGGCGAATGTACGTGTGTCCCAGGATAATGTTGCGGGATCCAATCTGGATCGGCCACCAGGACCCGAGGTTTTATCTTCTGAGCTTTGGGATCCATGTTGGAGCCCAACTTCAGGGAACTTATTATTAACCGTTATTACCCGGTTATTAAACTGTTATTAACCCTTTAAGATGTGCAGATTCCTGCTGGGTCCTTTCCCAGTGACATTTCTAAGAAGGAACTGATTCTAAACTAGAATTTAATCACCTTTCCTTCTCTAGCCCTTGGGTGTAATGAGCAGTAGGCAAACAGCTTCAAGAATCCTTGAGCTTCATTCTCCAAACAATGCATTCATGGTATCGAGAGAATTGGGAAGTCAAGTTGCACAGTTTCCTGCTCAGTGCACACGGAGGCACNCCCAGTGACATTTCTAAGAAGGAACTGATTCTAAACTAGAATTTAATCACCTTTCCTTCTCTAGCCCTTGGGTGTAATGAGCAGTAGGCAAACAGCTTCAAGAATCCTTGAGCTTCATTCTCCAAACAATGCATTCATGGTATCGAGAGAATTGGGAAGTCAAGTTGCACAGTTTCCTGCTCAGTGCACACGGAGGCACGGTCTGTTGATTCAGTTGGGCAAGGTCACAATGCGATGCTACGGCAGTGGTGGTAGGAGAGCAGGCTGTAGCAAGGATGATATGTTGACCTACGTGTTCCCAGTCCCCAAAGAAGCTTCCATTCAGACCGCCTCAGCAGAAGGTCACCTCCAAATTAGGAGCAAGGGATGAGTAATCCAATCTGTAGGCATTGTTGTGCACCTGCTTGGCAAACATATGTTCCGTGAGACAATACAGGAGGTGGCGTGCGCTCGTATGCCGGGGTCAGGGTCCTTTTCTGGAATGCCGTTTTAACTTAATCTGCGCCGAACCAGGCCAGCATGTGGCTTATCCCCTCAAGTGTAATGCAAGGCAGGTTTTTCGGTATCAAATCACCGTGAACGTGTGGCCTTTGAGAACCTCACACCTTTCTAAACAGCTGCTCAGCTGTTCAGACCAGGAGGTCTTTAGCAATGATCTCAGCTGACATGCAAACACAGATACCTGATTGCCCACTATGACAAAGAATGAGAGAGAAGGTGAAGGTATTTAGGATAAGATGGGATGGGATAGGATAGAATAACAGATAACAGAATAAAATAACAGAAGTAGAATAGAATAGAATAGAATAGAATAGAATAGAATAGAATAGAGTAGAGTAGAGTAGAGTAGAGTAGAGTAGAGTAGAGTAGAGTAGAGTAGAATAGAATAGAACAACAGATAATAGAATAGAATAACAGAAATAGGATAATAGAATAGAATAGAATAGAATAGAATAGAATAGAATAGAATAGAATAGAATAGAATAGAATAGAATAACAGATAATAGAATAACAGAAATAGGATAAGATAGAATAGAATAGAATAGAACAGAATAGAATAACAGATAATAGAATAGAATAACAGAAATAGGATAAGATAGAATAGAATAGAATAGAATAGAATAGAATAGAATAACAGATGATAGAATAGAATAACAAAAATAGGATAGGACAGGACAGAATAGAACAATAGAAAAGAATCACCTATGTGTGAGCTGGGTGGCTCCATAAATTTGTTTAATAAATAACTAAAAATAAAGAGTAGAATAGAGTAGAATTAGAGTAGAGTAGGATAGGGTAAAGTAGAGTAGAACAGAAGTTAGAAGTTAGAAATAGAAATAGAATAGTTTATTTAGCGCAGTTAGACACACAAGGAATTTGTCTCCGGTACAGCAGCACTCAGCCTACTTGCCAAACAGCGCTGCCCTGATGATGTTACCTAGTTTGGTGACGAAACGTCTGCCAGACAGCCACCAAGCTCAGAGAAGCACCAAGGACCCCTCAGTCCCACTTGTGCCCGAGATGACTCTTTTTGTTCCCTGCCAAGAGAAGACACACCCTTTGGGATGTTGTTGACCAAGCCAACTCTAGGAGGAGAGCTGGAGGGCCAGAGCCCCCTTTGGGGGAGTGGGGGAGGGAGGGGAGAGAGCCAGGGTGCCCTTCCCATCTCAGGAAACGTCAAGAGATTCCGCTCCGTCTCAAATCCCAGGTTTAAATCTGCTTTGCAAAAGTTCTCGTCTGATTTTCCCTTTTTGTTTAGTCCTTCCTTTTGAAAACTTTTTGTTTGTTTTCACTTTCACCCCCCTTGGGCTGCTTTTCTGATTGTTAGAGGAATGGTTCAACCAAGGTGAGTTTCTTACTCCTTCTCCTGTGTCTTCCTCTCCCCATTTCCGTTCTTCTCTCTCTCTCTCTTTTTTTTCCCCTACTGGGCTAGATTTATTTCTTCTTCCTCCCTTCAACGTAAGGATAAAAGCTGGGAGAAATAAAGGTGGGGTCTCTTGCTTTGCTTTCTCTCCCCCTGCATGTGTCACTTCTTCTTCTTCTTTTCTTTTTTTTTTCATTCTGCTTGTTTTTTCCATGGCTCGGGAATGAAAAAGGCTGTGATGAATTTGGGCTGATTTTAAGGGAAGAAAGGGCCAGTTTCAGAGTAGATGGACCCAGCAAAAAATGTGATCAAGTTGTGTTTTTTCTCCTTCTCCTCCTCCTCCTTCTCCTCCTCCTCCTCCTCCTCCTCCTCTTCAGTATGAAAAGAATTCTCCTTTCCCCTTCCTCTTCTCTATTATTAAACTTCTTCTTCTTCTTCTTCTTCTTCTTCTTCTTCTTCTTCTTCTTCTTCTTCTTCTTCTTCTTCTTCTTCCTCTTCCTCTTCCTCTTCCTCTTCTTCTCCTCCTCCTCCTCCTCCTCCTCTTCAGTATGAAAAGAATTATCCTTTCCCCTTCCTCTTCTCTATTATAAAACTACTTCTTCTTCTTCTTCTTCTTCTTCTTCTTCTTCTTCTTCTTCTTCTTCTTCTTCTTCTTCTTCTTCTTCTTCTTCTTCTTCTTCTTCTTCTTCTT
>NW_015388045.1:21577-34005 GCF_001527695.2 Protobothrops mucrosquamatus
TTTTTTTTATTATTATTACTAACCTTGTTGATTTGCGAGAGAGGAAGTGGAGAGGGGAATAAAGATTAATCATCTCTTCCACCGGGTTGTTTCCTTATGGCAATCTTCCAACCTTGCCAAGCTGGCTTTTGAAGAAGTTTAAAGGTGGTTCACGAAACACATTTGAACAAAAAAAATATTCCTAGCAAGAATTTTCCCTGAGGTATACACATTTCTGAGCAATGGAGATAAAAACTGCTGAACCATTTAAAAGCTGCTTTGTGTTTGTAATACGCCTGAATTTGTGAACCTCAGGAAGGTTGGTTTTTTTGTTTTTTTAGTTTATTAGTTTTTTTTACTTATTTCCCTTGCTGAGATTTTTCTCCTGGTGAAATTTTTAAAAGAAAAGAAAAGAAACGCGACGAAATCCTGCTGACTTTGTGTCTGGAAACACCTCTCTCTCTGTTGCCTCGAGGTCCATAACTTTCTGAGCTTGAGAAAAGTTGAATTTCTTTTCGGAATGACTTGTCATTCATCTATATTGGAGAGGGAAGACTTTTAAAGGTTTTTCCATCGCATATAAACTCTTGAAAGGGGAGCATAATTTCTGTCAGACTTCTAGAAAAAAACTAGAATCGGGCCAGATAGCTAGAATATGGTTTGTTGGTTTGTTTGTTTGTTTATATCCTGTCTTCATTATTTTTGCAAATCACTTGAGGTGGAGGAGGGGGGAACGTATCTACACACCTTCCTCCTTCTATTTTCCCCACAACAAGAAGCCTGTGAGGTGGGTTGGGCTGGGAGAAACTGGCCCAAAGTCGCTCAGCTGGTTTCAATGGCTAAGGCAGGTGGGACTAGAACTCACCGTCTCCTAGTGACTGGCCCAAAGTCACCCAGCCACTTTCATGTCTAAGGTGGGAGTAGAATTCACCATCTCCTAGTAGTGACTGGCCCAAAGTCACCCAGCCACTTTCATGTCTAAGGTGGGACTAGAATTCACCGTCTCCTAGTGGTGATTGGCTCACAGTCACCCAGCCATTTTCATGTCTAAGGTGGGACTAGAATCCACCGTCTCCTAGTGGTGATTGGCCCAAAGTCACCAGCCATTTTCATGTCTAAGATGGAACCAGAATTCACCATCTCCTAGTAGCGACTGGCCCAAAGTCACCCAGCCACTTTCATGTCTAAGGTGGGACCAGAATTCACCATCTCCTAGAGGTGACTGGCTCACAGTCACCCAGCCATTTTCACGTCTAAGGTGGGACTAGAATTCACCGTCTCCTAGTGGTGATTGGCCCAAAGTCACCCAGCTGGCTTTCATAGGTAAGGCAGGACATGACCTCCCAGTCTCCTGGTGATTCGGGACTAGAACTCACAGTCTCCTAGTGATTGGCCCAAAGTCACCCAACTAGTTTTCATTTCTAAAATGGGACTAGAACTCACAGTCTCCTGGTGATTGGCCCAAAGTCACCCAGCCGGCTTTCATTTCTAAGATGGGACTAGAACTCACAGACTCCCGCTTTCTAGCCTGGTGCCGTAACCACTAGTTAAGTGATTAAGTGGCTAATTACTCCTGGGGAGATCCGGATTCAACTCTCCCATTTGATTTTAAGACTGCTGGAAGACTTTGCTCCAGCTATTTTCTCTTAATCTAATTTATCTTACAGGGAGGTGATGGGTGATAAAATGAAGGCAGAGCCCTGGTCTGAGTTTTCCTTCAGTTTCTAGAGGAAGATCACAGTACAAAGACAGTAAACAATACAGGGAGTCCTCAACTTACAATCCCTTGTTTAGTGACCGTTCAAAGTTACAACGGCATGGAAGATAGTGACTTATGACCAGTTCTCGCACGTAAAACCATTGCGGCATCCCCACAGTCATGTGATCAAAATTTGGGTTCTTGGCAACCGGCCTATGTATTTATGACAGTTGCGGCATCCTGGCGTCCCATGATCAACATTTGGGACCTTCCAAAGCGGCTTCCGACTAGCAAAATCAGTGGATTAACAACGCAGTGATTCCCTTCCCAGCTGTGGCAAACAGGGTCATAAAACCAGGTGCCACTCTCTTAACAACAAAAATTCTCATCCCGATTGCGGTCGTACGTTGAGGACTACCTGTATACCAGCCAATCATACATCCCACCATATGTTTGTCCTTTCTGCTAATCCATGGAAACCTCATTTGCATGTCCAGTAAACATGTCCCAAGATTACCTAAGGACGAAATGCATGTATGGATGATGGGGATAGGGGCGAGTGGGTGGGTGTGGATGTGATTTTAAGCTTTGTGTTCAGTTTGTCCTCATTTGGGATTAAGGAGAAAGGGATGAAGTTTAATTCGTCTCCCCCAAATCGTGTTGATTTTTCTCATTTCTTGTGTGTCCTGCTCAGGAAAGAAGAACGGAGATGTGGACCGGAACTTTGATACACTGGATTTACCGAAGCGATCTGAATCAGCAAAAGGTAATTTCAAAGCCCAGCAAAGACTAAAGTGGGGGTCCTTAAGGACTGCTGCAGAAGAGGAGAAGATGGGAGGGTCACCATAACCGATTCTATGCTTGCAAAAAAAGGGAAGTTTACCTGGAAACAGGACAACCCACAAAAAAAGAGAGGACCGCATAATTAGATTGAGCGGCAAGGAGAAAGAAACAAAAGTGGCTTTTGAAGGCAGCCTTGTTTTCACCAGAGCAGTTAAAGCAGTCAAAATGCTTTAGTTCTACCTTCTCTTTGATTAAGAAGTCCTTGGATGTCTTCTGAGCTCACCTTAGGGAGTTGTTCCTGCCTACAGGGAAAAAAAACCTAGGAATATGACACCGGTTGAATTTATATGCATCTTTTGCATATGTCTGAATTTGGGGGAAAGTTGAAGCCAGGGAGAAATTATTATTATTTTTGAAAGATAGTCTTGAAAAGAAGCAAGTAAATATATGTAGGAGAGTGGTTGGTTTGCCGGATTGTAGCGAGGAAGTGAATCCCCAGGAGGGATGGAGGAGTAAGAGGCAACTCAGCCCTGATGTTATGTGTGAGAGAAAGTGGGTGAAGACAGCGTCTCTTTAAGAGTTCCTGGAGTATATTTTAGAGGCAGAGAGTTGAGCGTTTAGCCCGGCAAGATTCTGCCTGTAGGTGTGACACAATAAAGAACTCAACGTTGGAAGAATCACCACGTGTCATTCTTGGTTTTGGTCCGGACGCATGGTGACTGAGGAATCCTGGGAGTTGAAGTCCACACAAGGGTGGCTGAAGAATTCTGGGAATTGAAGTCCGCATGCGATGGGATGGAATATAGTGAGGAGGGGGCTTCCCAGGAGGGAGGGGCTGCATTCCAGAGGACTAAGAGGCGAACTCAGTTCAGATAATAAGTGTGAGAGAAAGAGAAGAGGACAGGTCCTCCCTAATAGTTCCCGGAGTATATTGTAGATGCAGATAACTGAGTGTTCAGTTTGGCATGATGTTGTCAATAGGTGTGGGGAAAAAATAAAAATAACTCAACCTGGAAGAATCCCAGTGTGTCGCTTTTGGTTTTGAGCCTGGCGGTTGGTTCCAGGATATATTTCGGACGTTTCTTCAATTTCTAATTGCTTTTCCTTCCGTTTAAAAGTCTGTGTGCTTTCCTTAATTTATAATGGGTTTGGGTGGATTTGTCCCTCAAATAAGCAAGACTGAAATAACAGTTACTGATATATTCATGGCAAGGCCCACTCGGTGGCATGGTGTTTTAATTCTTTTCGGATGAGATTAATTGCCAGCTCAGGGCGAGCTTCATTGTCAAGACTGAAAACCGTCTAAATGATGAAATGGATTTGGTTTGAGTGATATCGTGGCATGCTGTGCGTATGTGTTGGAAACCAACCATTGTATATTAATCTTTTTTTCCACATTAAGGTGTACTTTAGGCAGGACATTTTTCAACCAATAGAAATAATAGAGGTAATCGTTCAAGAATCTCTTGTGGAAAGGTCAAAATGAACAACGAAGGATTGTGCATTGTATCTGCTGGCTAGTTAAGATCTGTAACAGAGGCTTTTCTGGTGTCCTTCAAAAATGGTGAAGCTCTGGAGCATAGGTAGTCCTCGACTTATGACCACAGTTGAGCCCAAAACTTCTGTTGTTAAGTGAGTCATTTGGAACTGAAACTGCATTCCAGGGATCAGCTGTGGTGGATTGTAGTCTGGATTCCCAGGAGGAAGGGGCTGCATTCCAGAAGTCCAAGAGACAGCACAGCTTAGATCGGGGTAGGCAACCTTGGCTCTTTTGTGACTTGTGGACTTCAACTCCCAGAATTCCTCAGTCAAGCACGCTAGCTGAGGAATTCTGGGAGTTGAAGTCCACAAGTCATAAAAGGGCCAAGTTTGAAGACCCCTGCTTTACAGCTTCACACCAGAATGTCCATAGCATTTCATCCTGCTTGCCCCTATCTTCTGTCTCCTGCTTTCTCCATCTTGGAGGCGACTGCTCTGACAATCTCTTGACATTTGGCCCATTAGCTGGATCTCTCCGAAGGGATCAAATTTGAAGGCAGATTCCATCTCAAAGTTCCAGAGCACGGGTGTCAAACCGCTGTCCCGCGGGCTGGATGCGTCATCCCAAAACTGCACCCACCCCATTGCTGGCAATGGGGAAAAAGTCACGATACGCCGCGACACGTCACGTGACGTTGCGAGTTTGACACTCCTGTTCCAGAGGAATTAGGGATTGGAAGCCTCTGCAGATCAAGCAAGGGCTTGCCCCAAATTGCTCCTTGTGTGTCTAGCATTGTGGTAGAGCTGCCCCCATTACTAGGCTGTTCACGTCACACTAGGTGCTGGCGAATATACAATCAGAAAGATATGTTAATCCATTTTGCAGGAAAGCTTTGTTCCTGAAGCTTAAAACCTGTCAGGATCCTTTTCACAAAACATGCATACAGAAAGGAGGTTGAGTCGAATTGATCTAATATTGATTATAACCTTGGGGAGTTAAAAGCAGTACGTCTACTTTTATTTTATTTCGCCTTCGTTCGGAAAAGTTAAATTATTCTCCACGAGGCTTTAATCGCGGTGGCATTTTGAATAATGTAGCAGCGCTACAGTTCTGTTTAAACAGTTTAAAGGACATTTTGTTCCTGGTGTTGAAGCTGAAGCAACACCCCCACCCCCCACCCCAACAAAATGAATTTTGGAAGTTGAATAGTTGGAAAACATGAAGGCAAAGAAGAAGAAGAAAAAATCTTCATTTCTGCCTCTGCTTTTCTGGCCATTTCACAAGTTGTTGTGTCCTGTTCATGAAAGAGAATACAGGAAGTTCTTGACTTACAACTACAATTGGGCTGGAACGTTGGCCATTAAGGGATGTGGTTGTTAAAGCAAATCATTCCTTTGAAGGGTTTCTGGTGAAGGATCCAAGGCTTTGGAGACACACATGAGGACACAATTCATGTATGGAAGAGAAGGTCCAGGATTCTGTCTTGGCCTCAACAAGGCACGTCTCTGTCCTGTAGCTGTCCAAGGTTCTGAAAACCCAACCTGCCTGTCCCTATTGAAGCCCAAGTATCTTGGTGCTCAAAGTCAAGTTGGATTTGAATTTGACATAACTGGGTCACATCATTGGTCTGAAGTGCTGAGATTCATTTTACGCCCTGCTAGAAAGAAGTCCTCCTGGCATTTCTTTCCAACATAGAACAGTGGTCCTTCCTTCCAAGTGCCACTCTCGTTTTCTGTCCAAGTGTTCAGTTACTTTCTTTCAAGAAAGTGCCAGTCCCTCCCTTATGCCAGTCTTATGATTTTTGTTGTATGATCTGTTTGTTTGTTGTTTTCCTTTCTTCCTCTGTTTTTTCCTTCCTCCCTTCCTCTCTCCCTTTCATTCTCTTTCTTTCTTCCTTTCTTTCTTTTCCTTTCTTCCTTCCTTCCTTTCTTCCTCTTTCTTTTCCATCCTTCCTTTCTCTCTTTTCCTTCCTTTCTCCCTCTCTCCCTTTCTTTCTCTTTCCCTTTCTTCCTTCCTTCCTTTCTTCCTTCCTTCCTTCCTTCCTTTGTCTTTTCCTTCCTCCCTTTCTCTCTCTCTCCCTCTCTCTCCCTTTCTTTCTTTCTTTCTTTCTTTCTTCCTTCCTTCCTTCCTTCCCTTCTGTCTTTTCCTTCCTCCCTCGCGCTCTCCTTCATTATCTGTCCATTTCTTCCTTCCTTCCTTCCTTTCTCTCTCTGTCTTTTCCTTCCTTCCTTCCTTCCTCTCTCCCTTTCATTCTCTGTCCATTTCTTCCTTCCTTCCTTCCTTCCTTCCTTCCTTCCTTCCTTCCTTCCTTCCTTCCTTCCTTCCTTCCTTCCAGCAAGTCCTCCTCCCTTGTCCCAATCTTGAATTTTTTTTCCCTTTCTTCCTTCCCTCTCAGTCTTCTTTTTTTTTTTATAACCAGAGCCAGTTATTTTCTTTCCCTACTTCTCCGTTCCTTCTTCCCTGTCAGCACTTAGACTGAGGCTGCTTATTCAGGCCCAGGCTGCCGTGAAGTGCCTTCCTCTCTTTAGAAACGGATCTGCCAAAATAATAAAATCTCCTCTCGGAGGATCAAGGATGCTCCTGTCATGGCAGAGTCTGACAGCCAAGCCAGCTTTTTTTTCCTCCAAGAGGGATGACAGGACTTACAAAAAGACCTGGTGATGGATCCAGGTGGGTGCCAGTGCCAGTCAGACTTGAGGCAACGAGAACTGCTAGAAAAACAAACATGATCATCAGAACGCGGACCGAAGAGAGTATCCATTCCCATCCTTTTGCATAGAGGAATTTTTGTGAACAGAACACACACTTTGGCCAGGGGCGTTTTTGCTGACCAGAAGGGGACAGGGGCCAGCACTTTGAGGTAAGACAGGTCAAGAAACAGACTTTGGAAGGACAACAGGAACGGCACTTTTGAGCCCAAAATTTCTGTTGCTAAGCGAGACAGTTGTTAAATGTGCTTTGCCCTGTTTTACGGCCTTTCTCACATGGTTATTAAGTGAATTGCTGCAGTTGTTGAGTTAGTCACGTGGCTGTTGAGTGTGTCTGGCTTCTCCCCTGACTTTGCTAGATCAGTGAAGATGATCACGTGACCCCAGGACACCGCAACCGTCATAAAGATGAAGCATCTGAGTTTTGATCATGTGACCATGGGGATGCTGCAGTGGTCATAAGTGCCGTTGAAATTTCAGACGGTCACTAAACAAACTGTTGTGTTTGGAAGACAACCTGCGTTGTTCTAAGATACATGAACAGTATTGTAACATCCTATCCAAGTGTCTTCCTGTCCCATCCTAGATGAAACTACATCAAGGCAGGATTATCTTGAGGTTCCTTCTCACTCTTTCTTCTATCTCTGGATGGTTTCATCTCTTCTCCAAGTTCCCTCCTTCATGGTTCTTTCATATCTTCTCCAAGGTCATCTCTGAATTCTGCATTCTTTTACATTTTACATTCACTCGGATTTAAGCGGCCGCTCGTCAACCAGTAGACTTGGTGGGTCATTCTTACTCTGAAGACCCCTTTAAACGCTAGCCCAAATCTTAACTCTGAAGACCTAGATGGCCCCCCCACCGACTTGAAGTAAGTTTCTTTTTGTGTTCAAGGTTGAGAATTCCCACCCGGGCTGCTTAGAGTTTCATACTTCTCTGGTTTCGCTTAAGTACATTGTTCATCATAATCCTGTACGATGCTTATAATATACAAAGGACTCATAATCCCTTATCCATCTTGCCTTCTGTCGGTAGAACTTCATTATTTGAAATAGAAAAGCAGTCTCCCTCTTCTTTTTTTGCAGATCTTTCACGGGCTAAACATATTTTACCTCCCCGTTCACTACATTACAGATTTCTCTTCTTTATTTGTCTCAAAAAAACAAGCTTATCCCTTTCAGCATCAGCTGAAGCACATTGGTTTATAATTCCACTGAGAGATCCTTTTGGGTGGGGTGGACACGACTTGGATAGGAAATTGTAATTCTTCCTGACTATTCAAGCGTTCACAAACATCATTCCCCCCCCCCAAATTCTGGGATGCAAATTCCCCAGGAATGGTTGATTACCCTACCTAATATGAGTTAAGAAGCACAAGCTGAGAATATACGTGTGGGGGCAGTAATTTTATAGGCATCTAGTACATCGTACAACCGCGCGGAAAGGCTAGAATGTGAAAAAAATAAATAATTTTTTTTTGAAAGGGCTGAAATCTCATGAGATTGCTAAATCTGGTTTGAGAAGCTCTCACTTTTCAGATGACTTCAGCATCCTGGTCTGAAGGTTTTACAAAATCTCATGGGGGGGAGGGAGGAATGGTCTATCTAGGGTTTCTTAAAAAGATATCTACTTTAAAAAAAAAAAAAAGACGTTTAATTTAATGTTGTACTCCTGACCCCTTAATTAAAAGAGAACTTAATTGGTTCCAGGCATAGGGAATGGGGAATTATAAGTAGACTTGAGGAAAATAGCAATAGGAAAGAGCAACGGGGAAAAAATAGGAAGCTTTTATTTTTCAAAGCACCACAAGGAAGACAAGAAACAATGGATGGAAACTGATCAAAGAGAGAAGCAACCTGGAATTCAAGAGAAACTTCCTGACAGTGAGAACAGTTAATCAGTGGAACAACCTGCCTCCAGAAGATGTCAGTGCTCCAATACTGGAAGTTTTTAAGAAGAGATTGGACAGCCACTTGTCTGGAATGGTATAGGGTCTCTTGCTTGAGCAGGGGATTGGACTACATGACCTCCAAGGTCCCTTCCAACTCTGTTATTCTATTCTGTTCCATTCCATTCCATTCCATAATCTTTTCTATTCCGTATTTCTATTCTGTTCTGTTCTATAATATCAACAATCCTTCTAAAGTCTCTGATTGAGGTGTGTTCAGTATCCCTTAGGCTTCGTTAAGCTATCTAGGGTAGATTAAATAGAACATGAATCTGTGCTCAGCCCACCCTTGAAAAGGACGACTGCATGATGGATTAGGACAGATTATGTGTCGTGGAGTCATTGTCAACTCTTAGTGACAGCATAGATAAATGTTCTTTATGACAATCTGCCCCTATCAGTATTTGATGATGGTGGGGGTCCTCCCATCGCCACCGTAATTAAGTCCCTTTACTTTGCTCTGCTTGTCCTCTTCTCTTTCTTTCTACCTTTTTCAACATTATGGACTTCTCCAGGGAGCTGGATCTTCAACTTGATGGATGCTTTATTGGCGTTAAACGGTTTTCCTGCTAAATCTTCAAAGATGTTCCTTTTCCTGCCCTTTGGAAATTATTTCAACATTAAGTGCCGCAGCTCTGCGCAATGCTAGAAGTCTCTCAAAAACAGAATTGCAAGTCTTTCTGTGTATCTCTGTGTTATTGAAACTTATAAACAAGAAGATCAAAACTAATGCAAACTAATTTAATGGAAGGGGAGGGGAAGGAGAGAGGAAGGAGAGAGGGAGGGAGGGAAGGAAGGAAAGAAGGAAGGAAGGAAAAAAGGGAGGAAGGAGAGAAGGGGAGAGAGGGAGGGAAGAAGAATGGAAGGAAGGAAGAAAATGCAAGGGAAGGAAGGAAGGAAGGAAGGAAGGAAGGAAGGATGGAAGGAAGGAAGGAATGAGAGATAAGGGGAGAGAGAGGGAGGGAAGAAGAATGAAAGGAAGGAAGAAAAAAGTGCAAGAAAAGAAAAAAAAGTTGGAGGAAAAATAGAAAAGAAAGAAATATAAAGAAATGGCTTCCGATATTCTTTACAGCAGTTGTAAGTACAAATACATTTTAACCTCCCTCTCTTTAAAGTTACATCCTATTACTCTTCTTTCTCTTATCTATCCTGTCTAATCATCAAAAACATACAGTAAATCAAAGGTCCCTTTTATGTCATTCTTATGCAAAAAGCCCAGGTGTATTGCAGATCCTTTCTTGGTGGTGGTGGGGGGAATTGGCTATCTGGGTAGAATATATTTATTCATAGAGAGAGGCCAACCAGGTGGTTATTAGCTTAACACTGGGGATTTACAAACACCAATCACCAGAACATCTGACCTTCCTTTCTTGTTTGATAAATAAAACTAGAATTGGGATTTCTTGTTTTTTCTCTGATAATAAAAAAAATGATCTTACGTGCACATACACTGTTGGGAGCGGGCTTCATATGCTTGCCAGCTCTGGTTGTGTTTATTCTCACTGTGGCTGTACGACAGTTGTCTTGTGTCCTTTCCCTTTAAAAGGCTGGGGAGAAGCAGAACCCCTGAAGAGGCCAAATGAGACTTAGACCCATTTCAAGGAGAGACATGTCCCTCTACCAAATAGCTAGGCTGGGGGTAGGCAACCTTGGCACTTTTATGACTCGTGGACTTCAACTCCCAGAATTCCTGAGCCAGCATGACTCAGCTTGGAAACCTCTCCCCTTCCCCTCAGCGTGGCTGGCTCGGGAATTCTGGGAGTTGAAGTCCACGAGTCATAAAAAAGTCAAGGTTGCCTACCGCTGAGCTAGGCCACCCCTTGGGGACCACTGGCCTTGAAAAAGGTCCCGCTGTGTAACTTTTGTGCTGTTCCAGAAAGACGGCAGCATCAACAGAGTGATCGCTCCATTCTTTCAACCTGAATGATAAGGTTTTAAGGATTGGCTCATAGAGGGGGTTATGTCGTGTCAAAAGAATCAAGACCCTTCGTAAACTGGCAGCATGGAAGATTTACTCAAGCCTATACTCAAGAATCTAGTCAACTAGCAGTCAACTTGGCATTAGATAAGGGGCAACGGAATTCAAGGAGGTTTCTTATGGTAACGCAAGGATTCTAAACTGATGACGCGTTTAACTCCACCCTCCAGCTCTGCCTACTCTTCTCCTACAGGTTGTTTGATTAAGGGTAAAATAGAACTATTGTTATTTCTGGAACTTTTTTTTTTTGAGGTGGGTAGTAGATTAGTAGAAGATCCCCCCTCCTTCCCATCTATGCCTAGGTTCCTTTTACTATTTCTTCTCCTTCTCTTTCTCTTTCTCTTTCTCTTATTATTATTATTATTATCATCATCATCATCATCATCATCATCATCATCATCATCATTTTATTATTGTTGTTGTTGTTGTTATTATTATTATTATTACTACTACTACTATTGATCATTGCACAGTCAGCCAGATGTTCAGACTGGATTTGGCATTTTTGTCTACCTATCGAGTCCTCACCAAGGACCTGGGATAGGCGGATGTGGGATGTTTGATGGTATTACAGATCTCGTCGCAGGATGGAAGCAGTTCCTACTAAGGCCGCCTTTTGCAATTGACTAATGACAAATTTGTCAGTGCCAATGGTGTTCAAGTGGTGCTCCAGTTGTTTTGGGATTGCACCCAAGGTGCCTATTACTATTGGTACCACCCTTGCTTGCCTTTGCCACAGTCGTTCTATTTCTATTTGTAGGTCTTTGTATTTTGTTATCTTCTCCAGTTCTTTCTCATCTATTCTGCTTATTATTGTTGTTGTTATTATTATTACTATATGTTTTCACTTTTAGTGTCCTATGCTTTAATATTTGTAATGTTTGGGTTGTTTCATTCTGTTATTTATGGCATGGCAAACCGCCAAGAGTTGTGGTTTAAACAAACCCTTAATCGTGTGTGACTGTCCAGGACTGAGTGTCCAGGTTTTAAGGATTTGTTTATAGATAAGAGGTATAGATATGGGATGAAGAGATTGTTGGTCGTGTTTTAAGAGAAGGCAATAAGTTATTAACATTGTCTAGGCTTGTGGTGACAATGGAGAAAAGTCCATTCCGGCCATTTGCAGATTTTATGAATTTGCATCTGGTGACACTTCATAAAATGAGGATAGGGAAAAAGTGAAACACACAGTCGTAAAAGAAAAGGCAGGCACCGCGATGTACATTTTAACATTGCAAACACGCGTCCACTCCACAAAAGGAGCAGAAAGGTCATTTGTAAGCAGGAGGGGGTGCCTGGGCAGTATTGGCACAAAGGAGGAGGCCCCGTTTCACAAAAATAGGCCTGGTTTTGGCTGGCCCAGCATATTTTTTGCTGACGTGGAGGGCCCGGTCCTTCTAAAACAGCTGAGGCAGGAGAATTTCTTTCCCCTGGCACCTGGCCAGAGAACTGGACTACCTAGGCAGGAGAAACAGTTGAAAAGTCTGGAGGAGGCATAGACTCAGTTCCCTGTGGAAAATCTGGGTGGAGACCTTCAGGATTCTTCTGGAGTCACCCTAAAATGAGTTTCATATCATCCTAAGGACCATAAGTATCATTGGTGCTTCCAAGAAGGACCTTGATTTCTACTCCTTTCCCCTGTTCAAGAGTTCCCAGGCACGCAATGTGTCTAACCTCGAACCAAGAAGCAGATCCTGGTTGATAGTCCTTGAAGGAACTTCTCTAACCTTGAGTCAAGAAGCTGATCCTGCTTCATAGTTCTTGAAGGAACTTCTCTAACCTTGAGTCAAGAAGCGGATCCTGCTTCCCTTCCAACTTCTCTTCTCTTCTCTTCTCTTCTCTTCTCTTCTCTT
>NW_015388045.1:35244-74445 GCF_001527695.2 Protobothrops mucrosquamatus
GAAGAGGAGAAGGTGGAAAGGGGTAGAGAAGTGTATTTGGAGCTGCAAATGAAGTAGCCCACGTGTGATCCCATCCTCTGCCTTTTGTCGGAACTCAGAATAACCTGTGGAGTCCTTGGTGCTCTCTGAGCTTGGTTGTTTTCTTGCAGACATTTGATTGCCCAACTAGGTAACATCAGTGCTAGAAGGGGGTGGGGCTTGTGGAGAAGAAGAGGAGGAGGAAGATGAGGAGCTGTGGGGTCCTTGGTGCTTTCTGAGCTTGGTTGTTTGCTTGCAGACCTTTCATGACCTAACTAGGTTACATCATCAGTGCTAGAAGGGAGAGGTTTGTAGAGAGGAGGAGGAGGAGGAGGAGGAGGAGGAGGAGGAGGAGGAGGAGGAGGAGGAGGAGGAGGAGGAGGAGGAGGAGGGAAAAAAAGAAGAGGAGGAGGAGGACTGTGGGGTCCTTGGTGCTCTCTGAGCTTGATGGTTTTGTTGCAGACCTTTCATGACCCAACTAGGTTACATCATCAGTGCTAGAAGGGAGAAGTTTATGGAGAGGAGGAGGAGGAGGAGAAGGAAGAGGAAGAGGAGGAGGATTAAGAAGAGGAGGAGGAGGAAGAAGAAAAAGAAGAAGAGGAGGAGGACTGTGGGGTCCTTGGTGCTCTCTGAGCTTGCTTGCAGACC
The DNA here is from genome assembly GCF_001527695.2 of Protobothrops mucrosquamatus. Taxonomy (NCBI): domain Eukaryota; kingdom Metazoa; phylum Chordata; class Lepidosauria; order Squamata; family Viperidae; genus Protobothrops; species Protobothrops mucrosquamatus. The sequence continues at coordinate 35,911 of NW_015388045.1, forward strand.
TTTCATGACCCAACTTGGTTACATCATCAGTGCTAGAAAGGAGTGGGGCTTGTGGAGAGGAGGGAGGAGGAGGAGGAGAAGAAGGAGGATTGTGGAGTCCTTTATATTCTCTGAGCTTGGATGTTTCCTTGCAGAAATTTCATTCCCAACCAGCTAATATCAGTGCACTGATGATGTCACCTAGTCGGGTCATGAAACATCTGCAAGAACGCCGCCAAGCTCAGAAATTCACCGTTCAAATATGCTCTTCTATCGCTATCGGAATAACCTTCCCAGCTCCAAAAAACGAGCCGCGCCATCCACCTCTTTCTTGGTCACCTGTCACCTGGTAGAAACCTCCCAGCAAGCCTGTGCCAAGGATCCCCCAGCTGGTTGCAAAAGGAACTTGGAAATGTTGCAGCTGGAAAAACCGCCTCGTGTTCCCACCGCAGGGAAAAAGGTCTCTCCCGACCTCAGTCCCTGCTGTCCTCTAGCTCGGAGGGGACCAGGGACCGGTTCTGTGGAGAGAGGTTTTTCCGTGGACTGGAGGGTGTGTGGTTTTGTGTCCTGCCTGCATCTCACGGATGGGGCTTTGCTTGTTTGTGTGGACCGGTTGCTGGCATGCCACGGCCCGGTACCGGTCCACAGACCTCTGCTCTAGCCCATGGTGCATTGCATTGTGGGGAGGGGGAAGTCACGTTGCATTGCATTGTGGGGAGGGGCAAGAGAGGTAATCTAGGCCTCCCCAAATTCCCTTGCTTCTAAGACCTGCAGCCGGCAGCCCCGTGGTTGACACCCTGGGACTGCTTCCGTGTAATGAATTCCATTCGGAGGCCTCTGGTAGTGCAGACATCAAAGCTGCAGCCTCTGCGGAGAGACGCTCATTATCACCAGGAAGTGCTGAGAGCTTTTGAAGATAGAAAGAGGAGGAAAGGAAACTGTTTTCACAGCCACTGGGGTGTTTCTATGTGAATTGGACATGACACACTGAAACAGAAAATGGAAAAACAGGGGGCCAAGTGGAACAAGGGCTAGATTGGGGCAGTTTTTGGGTACTCGGTCTCTAAAAGGTTCGCCATCACTGGTGTAGGGTCTCCTCCTTGAGCAGGGGGTTGGACTAGAAGACCTCCAAGGTCCCTCCCAGCTCTGTCATTCTTATATTTTGAGTTAGCCCAGTGGTTCTCAACCTTTTTAATGCCGCGACCCCAACCGGTCGTAAGTCGAGGACTAAACCGGTCGTAAGTCGAGGACTAAACCGGTCGTAAGTCAAGGACTTTCCCTGCCCGGGAGCGCCGCGCATGCGTGGTTCTGCCCCCTGCGCCGGCCGAGGCGTAGCTGGCAAGCGGCAGAGACGGAGCAGGCCGACCAGCTGGCCCAGCCCAAGGGAGGTAAGGCACCCGCCGGAAAAGGGGGGAAAAATGGCGGACAAAAAAAATGGCGGACTGACAGCCTTGCTTGGCGACCCCCGTGAAATGGTCGATCGACCCCAAATGGGGTCCCGACCCACAGGTTGAGAACCACTGAGTTAGCCAAAGGCTTAGGAACCCTGTCTTGTCCAAGCTTTTCCTCCCAATTCATTGCACCGGCCCTTCGTCCACTGGATTGGAGCGGTCAGCCGGGTCATCTGCCCGTTGTCACAAAGCAGAAGGGCCAGTAAAGCGTGTTGCACAAAGCAAACTTGAGGGTCGTGCGAAACCCTGGGAACGGGGCAGGCTCCCCAGTGCACCACATAATTGGGAAGCTGGCTGAGCACTGAGCCAATTGTGCGCTCGTGATTGTATTGTTCTCCGTCGGAAATGTGTCAGGAGACGGTGATTATTCCACCGAAGCTTCTCCATTTCTGCCAATTTGCTGCTATTCTACCGAGGACGCCTACTAGAAAAAAAAATCAAACAAAAGGGCCTGCGTTCCAGAACTGCATGGGGGGGGGAGGATTCTGTTTTTATATTTTATCTGATCATTGCCTTCCCCAAAAAAAGAACACTGAGGTGGCCGGCAACAGCTTCCTGCTCCTCTTTATCTTCCCAAACAGCGGCCTTCATTCCTTAACATCAGAAATAAAGGGGACGGTTCCTTTCAGCTCTTTTGTGGGCTCCAAAAAAGCCTGTCACGTGTCCCTTAAAACCCCTCACAGGGTAGCCAGGCAGACTATCTGGATGGTTTCCTTGGGAGGGAGGGATAGGGAGGAAGACCGTGGTTGGCATTTGAAGGAAAGGGAAAAGAAAACGACACTTGGTACTTTTGAGAGAGGAAGGAAGGAAGGAAGGAAGGAAGGAAGGAAGGAAGGAAGGAAGGAAGGAAGGAAGGGGAAGAGAGAGAGGGGAAGAAAGAGAGGCAGAGAAAGGGGGAAAGCAAGGAGAGAAAAAGAATGTGTGTGAAAGAGGAGGGAGGGGGAAGGGAAGGGAAGGGAGGAAAGAAATGAGGGAGAGGGAGAGAAGGACAGAAAGAAGAAATGAAAGGAGGGAGGGAAGGAAGGAAGGAGAAGGGAAGTGGAAAAAATGAAAGGGAGGGAAGGGAGGAAAAAATGAAAGGGAAGGAGGGAAGGAAGGAAGGGAGGAGAGGAAAGAAATGAAGAGGGAGGGAAGGAAGGGGAAGGGAGGACAGGAAAGAAATTAAGGCGGAGAGAGGGAGGGAAAGAAGGAAGGAAGGAGAAGGGAAGAGGAAAAATGAAAGGGAGAAAGTGAAATGAGGAAAAAATGAAAGGGAAGGAAAGGAAAGGGAAGGGAGGAGAGGAAAGAAATGAAGACGGAGGAAGGGAAGGAAGGCAGGAAGGGGAAGAGAGAACAAGAAAGAAATGAAGGCAGAGGGAAGGAAGGAAGGAAGGAAGGGGAAGGGAGAACAAGAAAGAAATGAAGGTGGAGGGAAAGAAGGAAGGAAAGGAAGGAAGGAAGGAAGGAAGGAAGGAAGGAAGACCTACACTACTTGTTTGCCTTTCCGAGGATGATATTCTGTGTGCAAGAGGACTTTTGCCCCTTAATATCTTCTCCAAGCACTGCATTCTGTCTGGAATCCATGACGAATTGAGATTTACCAATTCGGCTCGCCAGGCTGTGAAATTACAGGAGGGTTTCATTTGGAAGGGGCAGGTTTCCAACACACGACAGTTCCGTGTCTGTGTCTGTATTTGGAATCTTGTCTTTTTATTTGGTGAAGTATTTAAAAGTTGGTTTCCCATCACTTAGTCCTTCATTTTGCATTTTGGCTCACGTTTCCCTTCTTTCTCGTCTGACCTTCCAGGGACGGCTCGTTGGTTTTTTTTTTCAGATTCCTCGATGGCCACCTAGTGGCCACACAAGGAAAGACTTCAGCTCTATTCAGAATCAACGAACTAGAGCTGCTATTATTATTATTATTATTATTATTATTATTATTATTATTATTATTATTATTATTATTTGCTGAAAAGACGGTGTTGTAAACAGGAGAGAGGTGGCATCGTATCCCCCCCTCTGTTGAGAGAGGACTGTTCAATCAGTTTACAACAGAGTCCTTTCAGCAGTTCCAAGAAGATTCCACATCCCTTTGCGCTATTCAGGCGACCTGAGAATACAGATAAACATCCAAATGGCCTCAACGGCTCTCAGAAAGAGTACTAACAGCCAGACGACTGCAAAGAATATAAATCCTTCCATCCACCCCCATTAAATCAGAACTGAAGAAGCTTCTTGGAAGAGAAGCAAAGCATCTTCGAGTAAAAGCAAAGTGCAATTGCCTTTTGGGGAAAAAAAAGTCCCACACTTTTGGGACAGAACAGTAAAGGGTTGTTTCCCTCAAATAAGCTAACGCCGCTCTTCTCGCAGAAGCCAGAGTCAAAACTTAAATGTTACGTCCTCCTTTATCTTTTTAGGCTTTGAGTTGCTTTACCAGCCCGAAGTCGTGCGGCTCTACCTCTCCATTCTCACCGAAAGTCAGAATTTCAATACTTTGGAAGCAGCAGCCGGCGCCCTCCAGAATCTCAGCGCAGGAAACTGGACCGTGAGTGAAATCTGGGTGTTTGGGCTATTTTTCGTGGAAATGTATTTCCTCCGTTTGCTTGAATGACGTGCGGGCAGGCTTAAGAGAGGTGGACTTCAATCCCCAGAGTTTCCCAGCCTACGCTGACTGGAGAATTCTGGGAGTTGAAGTCCCTGTGTGTCTCCCAAGTTTCCAAGGTTGAGAAGACACAAGTTTAATGCCATTAGAATATAGCCGCCTTTCTTAGAGATCCAGGTTCAGTCAAGCTCTCCTCACTTGATACTCTCGAAATAAGTCAACCTTAGACTTACTACAAGGTTCTTTCTATAATAGTGTGGATCAAACGTTCTAGAGCCATGGACCACTCAGTTAGCAGGGTCCATCTTACTAAATTAAACACACGCAAGTTGTTCTTTTCTCTTCGGGAGCATGAGAGTTCACTTTACTTGGTTGGCTGGTTCTTTCCCTTCCCTTCTGCTCCCCTCCCCTTCTGCTCCCCTCCCCTCTCCTTCCATTCTGCTCTCCTCCTCTTCCCTTCCATTCCATTCCATTCCATTCCTTTCTGCTCCCCTTCCCTTCCACTCTCCTCCCCTTCCCTTCTTCTCCCCTTCTCTTCCCTTCCCTTTCATTCCATTCCATTCCATTCCCTTCCTTTCTGCTCCCCTCCCCTTCCCTTCTGCTCCTCTCCCCTTCCCTTCCCTCCCCTCCCCTTCCATTCTTCTTCCCTTCCCTTCCCTTCCCTTTCATTCCATTCCATTCCATTCCCTTCCTTTCTGCTCCCCTTCCCCTCCCCTTCCCCTCTGCTTCTCTTCCCTTCCCTCCCCTCCCCTTCCATTATGCTCCCCTCCTCTTCCCTTCCCTTCTTCCCAAGGCCTACAACCTGATCCAAACAGCCAACTTGAGCAACGTGCAAATTTTCGTTTTAGTACAGTCAGACTGCAAAATGGATGTCACGCCCAACAAATCAAGGCCAAGAGTACTTGTAACGATATTGGCTATAGTGACAAGAGTCTTTGCAAGTCTGAACGTGCTTCACTCACCCACCCACCCACCCACCCCATACTCATGTGAATTAGGAAGGTGTCTGCCCGAATTGCTTGTGCCTAACCTCTTCGTATTCCGTCTGTAAACCACGTTCTCCCCTTGTCCCTTGGATAATGGATCTGGACAATTATCTCTGTCAAGATCATCTTCCTTCCTCTCTTACACGCCAAGACCTCTAGACCACAAGGCCTAGGAGAAGTCTATTAGCATTCTCTAGCACCCAGGGGAAATTACTCATTTCAGACAGAAGTGACTCACTCTTCCAACCATTGATCAGTTTTGCTAGGAAGAACCGTAACATTGCATTTAGAAATAAAAGACACTAAGCCATCGGCTCTCCCAAGAGACACACTTCCACTTTCCCAAGCTTTGGTCTTTAGAAGTTCTACAACACTATCATGGCCTTCGTTCCTTCCAGAATACAGATTAATCTGGCCGTTTAAGTTTCTGTATGAGTCTGGTAACCCTTCTGTGATGACCCAGGACACAGCACAGAGGCCAAAGAGTCAACTGGCAGCTCAAACCGCCCTTTATTTGCTCCAATTTCCCCCCAAATGCTCCCATTTTTCGGGCAAGCCCCAGAACAAAGTAAGACACACACACACACACACACACACACCTTCAGCAGCCTCTGGCTGCAAGTAGTTTCACATACAGTTAGATTAGAAGAGTAATTTACTCAAGGCCATGTAGATAACAAGGGATGAAACGTACATCCAAAACCTAATGAGTCTGTGGAAATACAAGCTGGCCTGAGCAGTTTCAGAAGAGAAGCCACAATTCAGTCCGAGGTCTTTGAACACCAAATCAAGTTTGTCAGCCAGTCCAATGGGCAGAGTTTCAGGGTTTCCAAGCAGAAATCACAACACAGAACAAGAGATGAGAGAGTTGTTTCCAAGATCAGCAACAGCACACAAAACTCCAAGGAATCAGCATTTGTTCCCGACAAATGCCCCTCCCCACAGTGTCTTCTTAAGTCTCAGTCTCAGGTATGCCTTGTGGAGAGGGGCGGGATGCTCTCCTCCCGAGTAATTGAGCCTGTCCGCGTTGTTCCCTCCTTCTCTCCACTCTCCGTGCTCTAGGATCAGGAGGGGGTGGCCCTTGCTCATCGCCTAAACTCTGTCTCTCTTGTTCATCCTGTCCCAATCCAGAAAGGCCCTGGCCTGCCTCGGCCTGCTCTTCCCCACGTTCCTCTGAAGCCACAGACACCTCTCCCTCGACCTCCATAGGGTCCCGTTCCAGCTCATTTTCCTCTGCAGATTCAGGTATGACGCCTTCTGAGTGGCTGGCTTTTAATCTTCTCTCTTCCTTCTCGAATAAGTGGTCCACGTACATCCGGGCGACGGTGCGAAAGGAACGAGGACTTCCGGTCCTGGTGGAGCTCCTCCAGTCAGATTCAGACAAGGTGGTGAGAGCGGTATCCATAGCCCTACGGAATCTCTCCATGGACCGCCGTAACAAGGATCTCATAGGTGAGTTTTGCAAGGGGAGTGTGGTGCGTGCAAGATCAAGGCTGCCCGTTGCGTTCCAGTTCAGCAAGTTAATTGCTGATGCTTAGATGATGATGATGATGATGACATTACCCATTCAGTTTTGAGTCCAACTCTTGGCAATTCTGCGGGCCGGGTCTCTCCCCATCTTCCAATCTTTGCCCTGCTTCTTTGAGTTGTCCTATGCTCTGGCTGGTGTCAGCTTTGATGGTATCCAGCCATCCAGTGTTCTTGGAAGTAAGACTTGAATAATTTTTGTTTCTTTCCTAAGCCTCATGTCAGGAGGTTTTGTGTGGATAGGCCAGGGGTAGGCCACCTTGGCTCTTTTATGACTGGTGGACTTCAACTCCCAGAATTCCTGAGCCAGCCATGCTGAGGGGAAAGGGAGAGGTTTCCAAGCTGAGCCAGGCTGGCTCAGGAATTCTGGGAGTTGAAGTCCACGAGTCATGAGGGGGCCATAGTTCCCCCATGCTGGCTCAGGAATTCTGGGAGTTGAAGTCCACGAGTCATGAAGGGGCCATAGTTCCCCCATGCTGGCTCAGGAATTCTGGGAGTTGAAGTCCACCAGTCATAAAAGAGCCAAGGTTGCCTACCTCTGGGATAGGCTTACAAGAATCCTTTAAAACGTGGATTCCAAGGCTTCCCCACAGTCAAATATACAGTCGTTTTAAGAACGGGAAGCAGAAAGAAAAGGTGAATGATGTATATTCTTCAAAGATAAGGTGAGATGTTATTGGAACCCGGAACGGACTACAGATAACCAATTTTGAGTTTTGCCATTCATCTATAGTAGGCATGTCAAACTTGTGACGTCATGTGATGTCACGCGATGTATCACAACTTTTCCCCCATTGCCGGCAATGGGGTGGGCGTGGTTTTGACGTGACACATCCGGCCTGCAGGCCGGCAGTTTGACATGCCTGATCTATAGGGTTTCCTCCCTGAGCAGGGGGTTGGACTTGATGACCTCCAAGGTCCCTTCCAACATCATCATCATCATCATCATCATCATCATCATCATCATCATCATCATCATCATCATCATCATCATCATCACCATCATCATTATTATTATTATTATTATTATTGAATATGATCCTGGTTGTGTTCTGGTCTTGCCCATGTTGAGTTTGCCATCTGGAGCATCTCTTTAAAATATCATCGGACCTACCAGCCTTTTTTTTAAAAATCAAAAGAGAGAGAAAAAAAATCACAACGTCGATCATCTTTAAGCAACCGACCGCCATTCCCGCTGAAATAAATGCATAATGGCTAGTATTCCACCAGGACTCGTGTAGTTTAATTGGGCTAATTGCAGTGAAATTTAGAAGAGAGCTAAATTCCCCAAACCAAACAACAAAGGTTAATCGTACGCTGTTTTATGATGGGCAAAAATTTTTAATAAAAATGAGTTTGATGCCAAACGCAAATTAGCTGATGGATCTCAAAAACGTGAGGCTTGTTCAAAAAAAAAAAAAAAAAGCAGCGGGCTTGTGGAGGTTCCTGGAATCTGTTTCAAACTTCTGATCCTAAAATGGTTCTAAACCTCACTGACATTTTCAAGAGAAATGCTGGAAAATGAACTCATGTTGCAAGTACGGGGAGTCCTTGACTAAGGACCGTTGGAACCAGAACTTCCGTCGCTAAGTGAAGCAATCATTAAGTAATCTGATTTTATGACCTTTTTTGCCGTGGTTGTTAAGCAGATCACATAGTCATTGAGTGAATCTGGCTTCCCCTATTGGTTTTGCATGTCAGAACCCAACTGGGAAGGTCACATGACCTCAGCACGATGCAGCCCTTGTCAACACACACCAGTTGCCCACACCCAAATCTTGCTATTTAACTGCAGGGACATTGCTGCTGTCATAAGAGCAACGATCGGTTGTAAGTCCCCTTTTTTTCAGCACCGTCGTAACTTTATACAGCTGCTAAATGAAGAGTCACAAATCAAGGATGTCAGAGCATGCACAGTCTTGTTGCGCTGAGGTAACCCAGGAGTAAATGCAGTACACAGTGGTTTGTAATTAAATGTGGTTTATCACACAATATCTACAAATATAGAAATAAGATAGATACATGTGATGAAACAGCAAACTCCAATAAACAGCAATTACAGCAGTCAAACGGAGGAGAGAGAGAGAAAAATCCAGCAAAAAAACTTCCCTTTTATACTCAGGCTCTTAAAGGGATACACACCCCCGCTGAGTCATTCCTACGATTGCATCATCCACATTGCATCACATCTTTACATAAGCTGTTTAGCTATTCAATTATTATCCTGACAAAGGACTACCTGTAGGGGTTCTACCTTTAACTATAGCTGCCTTATTTTTCAGGTTAATAAAATCGGTTTGCAATGGCAGACACGCCTTCTAATTTTTTTCAGGTAGCTACGCCATGGGGGAACTGGTAAGAAACTTGCCGAGCCGGCAACAGCGATCTTCAAAAAACCTTGAAGAGGACACAATAGTTGCCGTCCTGAACACTATTCATGAAATTATTACTGACAGTTCTGAAAATGCCCGGTCCCTGATCCAGACGCAAGGCGTTCAGAAGCTGGTGGCTATCAGCAAATCCAGGTTCGTATCTGCAAAAAAATAATTCCAGTAATGTACCAAAAATGTCAAGACATATAAGGAGGTGACTTTTAATCACATCATCTGCTCTGTTGTTTCCTAGACTCAGGCACCGGATGTGGTGTAGACTTCAACTCCTAGAATTCTTAGCAAGAGTTGGCCGGCTAGGGGATTCTGGGAGTTGAAGTCCATACATAAAAAAGTGATATTCTGATATTCTTCGCACCAGTGATACGTACAATTATAGTTTAACATCTCAGATTGAGGAGTTTTTATTAGTTTATCAAAGTATAAAATACAAATAAAATGAAAATAATGAGAAAGTCAGGGAGGAAAAAGGAAAGATGGAAAAGTTTAGGGGAGAAGGGGAAAAGAAAAAAAAATGACTTCCAACTCTTTTTAGTGTAATAGGATATCTATTTATCTGTCTGTCTGTCTGTCTATCATCTATTTTTCTATCTATATTATTTATCTATTTTTCTATATCATATATCTTTCTATCATCTATTTTTCTGTCTATATCATTTATCATCTATTTTTCTATATCATATATCTATCATCTATTTTTCTGTTTCTATCATTTATCATCTATTTTTCTATCTATCTACGATATATCTATATCATCTATTTTTCTATCTATATCATTTATCATCTATTTTTCTATCTACGATATATCTATATCATCTATTTTTCTATCTATATCATCTATCTATCTATCTATCTATCTATCTATCTATCTATCTATCTATCTATCTATCTATCTATCTATCTATGATATATCTGTATCTATTATCTATTTTTCTATCTATATCATTTGTCATTTCTCTCTCTCTATCTCTCTGTCTCTCTGTCTGTCTGTCTATCATAAGGTTCTATACTCTATAATATAGTGTAATAGAATAAGGTTCTATGTATCTACATACAGCCTCAACTTTTTACTTTTGCATAATAATATATACTAGCCATTTCTATAACAACAAACCTACCTGATCAGCAAAACCCAAAATCAAAGTTTAGATTTATTTTTTTCCCACCTGAAGCACAAAGCCCAGCAGCGGTTTCCAAGTAGAAATGAAGTTGGTTTGGATTCTTTTCTTGAATTAAAGCAGTGGATTTAGCCGTCTCTGCTAAGTCCGTTAGCTTTTGAAGCCGAAAGTCTCTGGCTGAGTTGCAACATCCCAAGCTTGTAAGATGGATGGTCCTGAAACAAGAAACCCCAAATCTCAGTGGTCTTTTGCATTTAAGAAGCAAGCCCCCCCTTGTCTTTCAGATGAGCATTTAAAACACACGCCATCACCACCCATCTTTAAATCTGCCATAAGCTGGAGTGGACACTGAGGCAAAGTCAATAAGATGAAACCATCAGTCAATCCCCTGGCTTTCTGTGTCAGCGTTGAGCACGCATGAATCAAGCCTCATCCTTTAAGCAAATCCAGACATTTATTGGCAAACAAGGAGATGCTCGTCCTTCGTGAATATGCAGAGATACGGAAAGCAGGGATGAGACTGTTAATAAAATAAACGGGCGGATGTGCAGGCATTGGCATCGAGTGCCACTGTTCAGGGTGGCCTAGATGGGGAAGAAGGTAGAGAATTGTTTCTCTTTGGTTTGGGGGTCAGGGTGACAAATCACCAAAGTCAAGTTAGACATTTTCTGAAATTTTGACACACTGAGACCAGAAGCTCACCATCACAGTTCACAGGGCATAATCCATATTCCTGTAATTGGCCCAGAGGGATAAATCACACATTCATACAGAGGGATAAATCACACATTCATACAGACCGATCTTATCTGATCAGTTTCCCTGTGTTGACCAAGCAGATGTTTCCCAGAAGCTGCCATCCATCTTGTGAGGGCAATCCTTCCCTGATCTTTCCACCACCATCGGAGCATCCTAAAAATGAATGATAAAGGAGAATATTTGTAGCTCAGGTTTAAAATCAGGGGTCCTCGGTGCTCGCCGAGCTTGGCTGTTTTCCCGCAGACGTTTGATAACCCAAATTAGGTAACACCATCAAACTAGCACTGACGATGTTACCTAGTTTGGGTAATGAAACGTTTGCGAGAAAACAACCAAGCTCGGAGAGAACCAAGGACCCCTGATCATAACTACATTAATTATGGGATAAATATGAGAAACTCCCAGTTTTGTGGGTGGTTTGATGCTTGCAGAAGTCAAGCTCCCCATTCAGTTGAAAGGGCCATGGAAATCAAGGACCATAGAGAGCTCCCAAGTGATGGGTTCTTCCTGGTTTCAGTTGTCCTCAGCGAGGACAATAGAAGGAAGTTGTCTTCTACAATCTGTGGTAACTTTAGTTTATCTGATGAAGCTATCCAGACTTGCTTTATCAGTCTCAGGGATCACAGTGCGAATCAGGACAGATTTCCCTTGGAGACTCCCATAGAAGGCTTCCACCATGTCCTGCAATAGCCAGGAAGCGACTTCTTTGAAATAATTGTACAGATACGGCTGACCAATTCCTCTGCAATTGATGTGTGTTGGCTTCCTTTTTGTGTCTGTGTATTTCCTCTCCCGCCTCTTCCAAATCAGCCAGTCCTCCAGAGAAATGAAAGCAGCTTCTCACGTTCTTCAAATGACCTGGAGCTACAAAGATTTAAGGAATGTTTTGCAAAAGGAAGGCTGGAATAAGTCTCATTTCCAGGTAAGGAAACCCATGCAGTCTCTAGCTGAGAATCGCAGTAAGAGCTGAGAGCCAGTTTGGTCTAGTGGTTAAGGCACCAAGCTAGAAAGCAGGAGACTGTGAGTTCAAGTCCCGCCTTAGCCATAAAAGCCGGCTGGGTGACTTTGGGCCAATCACCAGGTGATTGTGAGTTCTAGTCCCACCTTAGCTATAAAAGCCAGCTGGGTGGTTTTGGGCCAATCACTCTCTCTCAAACCAATGCACATCACAGGATGGCGGTTATGGGGAAAATAAGAGAAAGATGTGTTGGATATGTTTACCACCTTGAGTTATTTGTAAAAACAATAAAGGCAGGATACCATAGATAGACAGAGAGAGAGAGAGAGAGAGAGAGAGAGAGAGAGAGAGAGAGAGAGAGAGAGAGAGAGAGATAGATAGATGAAAGATGGATAGAGCAAGTAAGGATGGATGGATAGATGGACAGATAGATGATAGAAAGAAAGGAAAGAAAGAAAGAAAGAAAGAAAGAACGAACAGATAGGAATTGAGCTCACATTGGCCCCTGCAACATAGTCATTCCTTTGCATGGGCAAATAAAAACAGAATGCTATACTGCAAAATAATTTTACAACAATCCGTTTCCCACGTGAAGGAGATCCGGATTCCACAAGATCATTGGACGAGATAAAAGTATATCTGCATTTATAATCTGCATTCTCAGGTGCAGGGAAAATATTATCATGTCCTAGAGAAACCAGCTATGGGTTGTGGGAATGGGAGAGAGGTTTTTTTTCGAAGCGCGTATTTCACAACTGCTTTTCAGCATGGATTTTGCTTCCTGCTCTGTCGCTGATAATTACCTTTTTTTTTTTTTTTTTTTTTTAAATGTTCTAGTCTGCCTCAGCCACTGCGAAGGGATCCAAAAGCACCTCTTGTAAATCTGGATATGATGACAGCACGTTGCCTCTGGTGGATAAAAGTCAAGGTCTGTCCTCTTCCCAAGGGCATAATTGCGACTGGGTCCAAGTGAGACGAGATTTTATTTATTTAATTGCATTTCTGTGCCCTGGTGGTGCAAGGGGGTTAGAATGCAGTGCTGCAGGAAAATTCTGCCCACTGCCAGCAGTTCGATTCTGACCGGCTTTACCTTCCATCCTTCCGAGGTCGGTAAAATGAGGACCCAGATTGTTGGGGACAAAATGCTGACTCTGTAAACCAGTTAGAGAGGGGCTGTATAAAGCACTGTATAAGTCTAAGTGCTACTGCTATATCACTTTATGGGTAATGTTTTCTAGGCCATTCCCTAATCAGCACTCCCCAATCTTCAAGAATGATGTCTTGGACTTGGATCCCATACAAACCGAGTTCTATTTTTTCTTTTTTATAGATAACGAGAAGACCGGAAGCCGGGATATGATTCCAATGGATGAACTTGGACCAGGTAATGGTGGATAAAACCTATCCCAGTCACTGTTGATGCTGTAGTCAATTCTGGAGTTTCATGTATTCTCCGGGAGACGTTTACTCAGCAGAATGACTGTCATCCCTCCCCAATTTGTGTCTTTTCACATGGTAGTTAAGAGTAGCAGAACCTTGGCCAGGGGTAGGCCACCTTGGCTCTTTTATGACTCGTGGACTTCAACTCCCTGAATTCTGGGAGTTGACGTCCACGAGTCATAAAAGAGCCAAGGTGGCCTACCCCTGACCTTGCCAATCTGACTATGCTTAACTAAGCCTTCGCCCCTTGTACTCATGTGAATTAAGGAGGTGTCTATCTGAGCCAGCTGTTTTTGTTTGGATCTTAAGTGTCTATGGAGATTCTCAAACATCCAGATCATAGTTGTCCCGAAGATGCTTTTTTCAAGAGGCAACGGGACTTTCTTGTTTCTGGAGCTTAAGATACTGTATATTTGTTTCCCCTTGTCACTGATAACAGATCTGGCCTATCTCTAGCAAATCTTCCTTAATCTCCAACCTAACCCTCTAGTTGAGGTCTCCTTGTAACAAGGTTCTCAGCAATAGCATCCTTTTTGCAAGCCATTTTATAAGCCTCAAACCTTCCACTATGAATCACATCATGGGCTGTGTTTGCATTCCTAGAGACAAATCTGTTGTTTTGCCCAGGGCAAAATCTTGATACTTGAAGAGGTTTCGTAATGGGGGTGATAGTGGAGAAGGAGGAGAAGGTGATCAGGCAACAGTTAGATAAGAGGCAGCTTAGCCCACAGGAGACATGAGGCAGGGCAAAAAAAATCTCTAAAGGGACCCCCTTGTGAAAGTAAGGGTGGAGAAAAGCACTTTCAGACGTGTAAACTTACAATAAAGGTACTCATGATTGGTGTCTAGGGAGATTCTCAGTCCTCCAGTTCGTGGTTGTCCCAAATGTGCTTTTTCAGGAGACAAGTAGACTTTCTTGTTTTTCCTTGAAGACGTTTCGCTTCTCACTCAAGAAGCTTCTTCAGTTCTGACAGACTCATCCCCAACAGTGAAAGGACCCAAGGCAGAAAACATCCTGTAGCCAAGAAGGCTCCACATCCATTTGCACCACTCAGGTGATCTTGAGGACCCAGGTAAACCTCCAGGTGGCCTCAACGACTCTCTAAAAGGATGCAAATGACCAGCGGTCTGCAAGGAATGTAAATCCTTCCACTCCCCACCATCCAGTCAGAGCTGAGGAAGCTTCTGGGATGAGAAGCGAAACGACTTTTAAGAAAAACAAGAAAGTCCAGTTGCCTCTTGGAAAAGCACCTTTGGGACACTCGTGATTGGTGCTTCTTGTCTGGATGACTTCTAAGGGCTTTCACCAAGTTGAAATGGTGCTCATTTTGAGCCAGGCAACTGCTTTCTTTACAACCAGCTTCTGTTCCTCACAGATGGCTACTCCACCATCGATCACCGGGACAAGGAGCGGAAATACAAAACCAACGACAACATGGGAGACGCCTCGGAGAAAGAACCACTAAAGGTAAGCAGTTTTCTTTTGAGTCCGTTTCCTCCCAAAGCTATATTTGGTCTGCCCTGCATTTGCAGGAAGGAGTAAGACAGAGCATGTGTGCGCTTCTAAGCGGCCATCACTAGGAGTTGAGATGAATTGGAGAGGAAGCCATTTCCTGGTGGTCTTCACGGCACACTTCTGACAATCACAGTGTTGCAAGGAAGGCGTTGTTCCTTGTAAGACAGGGGCAAACTCTTCATATATATTTTATTTTATTTTATTTTATTTTATTATTTTGTTTATTTTTATTTATTTATTTTTATTTTATTTTACTTACTTTATTTTATTTTATTTATTTATTTTATTTTTATTTTTACCCCCCACCGACCTGTACGCTCTCACAGAGTGGGTCTCCTCAGGGTACCGTCGGCCAGACAGTGCCGGCTGGCGACCCCAAGGGGGAGGGCCTTCTCTGTGGGAGCCCCCACCCTCTGGAACNGTTGTTCCAGCAAGCGGGACTGGCCTAGGGGATTTTATAGGGGTTTTAATTACTTTTAAATTTGACATTCTTAAATATTTCATTTTAATCAAATTTTAACTAGGTGTAATATGTTAGCTTTTATCATTTGTCAGCCGCCCTGAGTCCGAAAGGAGAAGGGCGGGATATAAATACAATTAATAATAATAATAATAATAATTTTATTTTATTTGTTTATATTTATTTTTTATTTATTTATTTTTTATTTTATTTTACTTACTTTACTTATTTTATTTATTTATTTATTTATATTTTATTTTATTTGTTTATTTTATTTATTTGTTTGTTTTATTTATTTTTTATTTATTTCATTTATTTCATTTTTTATTATTTTATTTATTTGTTTGTTTATTTTATTTTATTTATTTATTTATTTCATTTATTTATTTATTTATTTATTTGTTTATATTTATTTTTTATTTATTTTTTTATTTTATTTTACTTACTTTACTTATTTTATTTATTTATTTATTTATTTATTTTTATATTTTTATTTGTTTATTTTATTTGTTTATTTTATTTTATTTTTTAATTTATTTCATTTTATTTATTTCATTTTATTTATTTCATTTTTTATTTTATTTATTTTATTTATTTTTTTGTTTATTTTATTTTATTTATTTATTTATTTCATTTTATTTATTTTATTTTATTTATTTTATTTATTTCATTTTTTATTTTTTTTAATTTATTTGTTTGTTTTATTTTACTTATTTATTTCATTTTATTTACTTCATTTTATTTATTTTATTTATTTTGTAATCCACTCATAGAAAATTTGCCACGGCATCTTATCTATCCCCCAGAATCATCCCCCAAATTATAAATAGGTCAAATATGGGTCAAATATCAGGTGCAAACTCTCTGTGTCGAACCTGGTATGTGCAACCTCTCTCAGGCTGACAACCACATTCGGCCTTGAACTCGTGGCCCAACCCTTTGTAAGTGTTCATTTGGTCTGGTGTCCACCAAGCAGGAAATATTGGTGAGGTGTCTATGCCATATTTCGCTCTCTGGCTAAACTGGCTACAGCCACTGTGGGAACACAGAAAAGTCTAGCACTTATTCCGATGCATGCACACGTGTACATGGGAATTTAATGCTGTTGATTTCCAGTATTTGTTCATGAATATAGGTATTCCTCGACTTACTGTTCAAAGTGACAGCAGCACTGGAAAAAAAGTGATGTAGGACCGGTTTTTTCCACACATTAACCTGTTGCGTTTTGCCTTTTTAATGCCCCCTCGCCCCGTTGCAGCATTCCCCCGCAGACACGTGATCAGAATCCGGATGCTTGGCAACCGACTCCTCGTATTTATGACGGTTTGCAGCGTCCCGGGGTCACGCAAGTCCCCTTTTGTGACCTTCTGACATGCAAAGTCAACGGGGGACACCGGCTTCGCTTAACAGCCGTGTGACTAACTTAACTCCTGCAGGGATTCAGTTAACTCTCGTTTAGCAACAGAAATTTGGGGCTCCCTTGCGGTCGTAAGTTGAGGACTACCTATATCCAGCCACGTTTTGCGTGTCAGCCATGCTCCTCTGATCTGCTCGGCCTTCCCAGTTACGATTGAAGTTTGTCACAGACCAGCCACAGATCCTCGGATCCTCCATTTCTCTTTCTCGTGATTCCCTGTCTCAGCAACTAATGCTTCCTGCAGACCTTTTGAACAAACGTGTGCGTTTGCTGGTTCCGTTTAATCGATTAATCTGTTGTGTGTTTTGCCTCTTTAACACCCACCCCCCCTCACCCCGCTGCAGAATGACACAAATAGGAAAACGCTTAACAGGAGCAATAGGCCTTCGGTGACTTTGGTGGACACGCGAGATTCTAAACCCCAGCCTGTTGACTCCTGGGTCTAACATTGCATGTATGGTAGGTTCGTGGTTGTTTTTTTTCCCCCACAATCGTTGGCCCCGGTGATTAACTTGTCTCCGTTTCAGCATGACTTCACATCGTGGCTTGTTTTTTCTCTCCCCGTCGGTCGGGCTCCTTTCGAGACAGAGGCAGATGTGTAAAGAAGGCAACGGAGAGACCTTGGGGGCACAGGGGTTAAGAATGCAGCATTGCAGGCTAACTGACTGCCCACAGCCAGGAGTTCGATCCTGACCGGCTTAAGGTTGACTCAGCCTTCCGTCCTTCCGAGGTCGGTAAAATGAGGATCCAAATTATTGGGGGGGGACAACAGAGGCTGACTCTGTAAACCCCTTTAGAGAGGACTGTAAAGCACTGTGAAGCGGTCTATAAGTCTAAGTGCTTTTGCTTTTGTGATGATAGATGATGATAGATACAGTAGATAGATAGATAGATAGATAAATAGATAGATAGATAGATAGATAGATAGATAGATAGATAGATAGATAGATAGATAGATAGATAGATAGATAGATAGATGATAGATAGATAGATAGATATTTTTTTTTCATTTTATTGAATTTATACCCCGCCCTTCTCCCGGAGGACTCAGGGCGGCTTACAGCCAGTTTAAAACAATGATACAAAACAATACAAAATTTAAAAATGATTAAAAATAAATATTCAAATTTGGCCGCTTCTACTAAAAATTTGATTAAAACCAATTTAAAATAGATAGATAGATAGATAGATAGATAGATAGATAGATAGATAGATAGATAGATAGATAGATAGATAGATAGATAGATAGATAGATAGATAGATAGATAGATAAGAGGCAAGGTCAGGCAAGGTAAGGTAAGGTAAGATAAAGTGAGGTGAGATTAGATAAGATAAGATAATATAAGATAGAGAGAGAGAGCAGATAGAGAGAGATTATAGATAATAGAGAGGGGGTACAGAGAGAGAGACAGAGGAAAATAGATGATAAACTATATAGATAGATAAAAAATAAATGATAGGTAGGTAGGTAGGTAGGTAGGTAGGTAGATAGATAGATAGATAGATAGATAGATAGATAGATAGATAGATAGATAGATAGATAGATAGATAGATAGATAGATATTGAGCAGATAGAGAGATGATAGATGATAGAGAGAGGTGCGAGAGAGAGAGAGAGATGATAAATGATATAGATAGATGATAGAAAGATAGATCTGGAAGGGACCTTGGAGGCCTTCTAGTCCAACCCCCTGCTCAAGCAGGAGACCCTAGACCATTCCGGACAAACGGCTGGCCGATCTTTTCTTTTAGCGATGGAGCATCCACAGCTTCTGGAGGCAAGCCACTCCATTAGTTAATTTGTTCTAAAGTGTGACTTTGTGACCAAGTGGACTTTCCTTCTCCCGATGGTAAGGCTGGTTAGGCCTCTCTCCTAACACACGAGGGACATTCCCCAACTTTCCACGTGTACAGAGCACATAAGGATCTGGGACGTCATGAAAAATCACCGGGCTGAGCTACCAGGATATATAGTAGCTTGTACAAGGAGCATCCGTGCGATAGAAAAAGCGACTTGAAAATAAATCACAAGTGTTTTGAAATGAGAGGAGAGGCTGGATTTGCACAATTAACCTCGTAAGGGGCATCTCTTGCTATGGGGATAGAATTAGGGGTTGGGATTATTGCTTGAAGAAGGAGAGGATACTCTACATCAGGGGTCCCCAACCCCCGGTCTGTGGACCAGTACCGGGCCGCGGCATACCAGCAACCGGTCCGCACAAACAAGCAAAGCCCCATCCGCGGGATGCAGGCAGCACACAAAACCACGCACTCTCCGGTCTGCGGAAAAACCTCTCTCCACGGAACCGGTCCCTGGTGCCCAAAAGGTTGGGGACCTCTGCTCTACCTGCTCATTTTGGGTGGGTGGGGGGCTGGCATTGTTCTCTCTTCCCACCTGTTGGCTGCAAAGCTTACCTCGCCACCTCTGTTCTTGAAATTAACCCTTCCTTGGTTTGCCTTCTTTCTGCAGGGCTAAACTCCAGCTGCTTGTTTTACGATTCTCGTTCTCCATTGTTTCCCTCGATTCAAAGAAGACTCTCAACACAGACACACCCAAACACAAACATACAAACTCGAAAGGTTTACAATGAACCCATCACTGCCATTCTGACTGCAGAATCGGTGAAACCAGCCAGAGCTGCAGACTTGAAGGTTGAGGAGAAGAGCCATCAACTGTAATCTGGAGGGCTCACTCGTGCCCGGGACCGTTCTTCTCCTTTGGAAGGACATCTCCCCTTCCCATTCCAGGAAAAAGGAAAAAAAGGAAGGCAAAAACGGAAAACTGTTCTCTCTCTTTCTCTCTCTCTCTCTCTCTCTCCACCTCCCCGGCAGAAGGAATCACCATTCCAAAAGAGAACGGCAAGTTTAGGTCAACCGGCTTTGGTTCTTCATGGATTCTTCAGGCATAGATGGTGCCAAGTTGGTAGAGGAAGGTCGAAAGAAGAGAAAAGGGGAGGTGGGGACGAAAGAAAGAACCGAAAAGGGGTTCTGAATGAAAATCTCCAGGATATTTGATATGATAAGTATAGTTGTTATTAAAAAAGGCACTTTTTTCTTCCTTCCTTCCTTCCTTCCTTCCTTCCTTCCTTCCTTCGTTTCTTCCTTCCTTCTTTCTTCCTTCTTTCTTTCTTTCCTTCCCTTCTCTCCCCCTCTTCTTTTCTTCCTTCTATCCCTCCCCTTCCTTCCTTCCTTCTTTTCTTCCTTCCTTCCTTCCTTTTCTCCTTGTCCCTTACTTCCTCCCTCCCTCGTTCTCTCCCCCTCCTTTTTCTTCCTTCCTTCCTCTCCTCCCTCCCTCCCTCTTTCTCCTTCTTTCTTTCTTTCTTTCTTTCTTTCTTTCTTTCTTTCTTTCTTTCTTTCTTTCTTTCTTTCCTGTGAATTTTTAAAAGAGAAAACCAAGATTGAGGGTGATGGGTTTTTCTTTTCCCATCTCCCCGTTTTTGTTTTTGTTTTTGATGGGCTGTTGTTGAAGTTTTCATTTTGATCCTCGGGGGAAGCACACAGAGGTTGTGCCGAGTCGGGAGGGTTTTTGATGAAAAGAGAGGAAGAAAAACCAAACGCAAACGAACGTTGGGCTGTCAGGCTTGGAAAAAAAAGAAGGAAGCCAACATGGACATGAGCGCCAGTCTGCTTTTCCAGTTAAGGGCATCCCACGGTGCTTATCTCTTATTATCCTCGGTGTACAATTCATCTCCCTTTCTGGATTCTGCCCTGGTTTTGGACACAGGAACCGATGTAACAAAGGCTTCGATTGCAGTTTTACTCTTCCGAAAAAGAAAGAAACAGAAATCTCAACTCACCAGAGCTGATTTTTCCCGGTTGACGATGTCGTTCTTAATTTCCAGTCGGTTCTAATGTCCGATGAGATTCCAGCTGGTTTAATTTCCCTCATCCTGAGCCACATCGACCATCTACCACGGACAGCGCTTCTGATTTAAGAAGGGCCTTTATTTTAAGGTCAGATCGAACCCCAAACGGTCAATTCTTTCTGGGGTTTTCTTCAGGAACCGCTCCCTTCCATCTCCTGTGTTTTATTTTCACTCTGCTTTTAACAAAGATATATGTATATATATACACACACACATACACACACACACACAAACACATACTTGCTGTTGATTGGTTTTTAAAAAAAACAAAGAAAAGAAAAAAAAATTAAAAGAACACAAAACTACCCGTGTCTGGAGAATAGCAGGCCGTCTTCGGAGGTCATCCCACAGGCCTGAAGAGTAAATTCCATCAAACTTAAAAAGGTTTGTAGTCTGTAATTAGGGTTGTATACGTGAGGAAAAACTGACATTCGTGTGTGGAAAACGCTTGTCTCCGGTTTCATGGCCCTCTGGAACTCAGTCGAGGCATACAGCCCTTCATTTGGTGACCGTTTGAAGCCACAACGGCAGTGAAAAAGAGACTTCTGGTTGTGTGTCCATCTTTAACAACCATTGCCGCATCTCTTATGCCCTGTGTACAGGTAGTCTTTGTCTTACAACCACAACTGAGCCCCAGATTTCCATGGCTAAGACAAGCAAGTGAGGTTTGCCCCATTTGACAACCTTTTTGCCACCATTGTTAAGTGAATTGTGCAGTTGTTGAGTCAATCTGATTTTGCTTGTCAGGAGGTTGCAAATGACCCCGGGACCCTGCAACCGTCATAAATAGGAACCAGTTGCCAAGCATCCGAATTTTGATCACGTGATCTTGGGGACCCTGCAACCATCATAAGTACATGCCAGTTGCTAAGCGTCTGAATCTTGATCACATGACCAAGGGCAGGGGTAGGCAACCTTGGCTCTTTTATGACTCGTGGACTTCAACTCCCAGAATTCCTGAGCCAGCCACGCTGAGGGGAAAGGGAGAGGTTTCCAAGCTGAGCCATGCTGGCTCAGGAATTCTGGGAGTTGAAGTCCACGAGTCATGAGGGGGCCCATAGTTCCCCCATGCTGGCTCAGGAATTCTGGGAATTGAAGTCCACGAGTCATGAGGGGGCCCATAGTTCCCCCATGCTGGCTCAGGAATTCTGGGAGTTGAAGTCCATGAGTCATGAGGGGGCCACAGTTCCCCCATGCTGGCTCAGGAATTCTGGGAGTTGAAGTCCACGAGTCATGAGGGGGCCAAGCTTGCCTACCCCTGACCATGGGGATGTGGCAACAGTTGTGAGGGTGAAACACAATCAGAAGTCCCATTTTCGTTGCGGTTGTGACTTCAAACGGTCACTAAATGAATGATGGTAAGTTGAGAACTTACCTGTAGTGGTCTTTTGAGTTTTAACCAGGTTAATTTCGTTGGGGTTATGTCTGTGGTAAGAAAACAAAAGCTGGATTTTCATTTTCATTTCATTTTATTTTATTTTTGATTCCGATGGCTTCTCTCTTTCATGGTTGCTGAAAGAATTATTTGGTTGCCAATATTTACTGAAAGTGTGTGGTTTTTTGGAAAGCACATTTCTTGGGGGGTTTTTTTGTTTGTTTTTATTTTGTTTTGAATCCAGCAAGATTAATTTGAGGGATATTTTTTTTTAGTGCCTGCTGCGTCCTTTGTAATTTAAACATGAAAAGGGGTGAGGGGTGGGGACAGCGGGAGGGAGAATAAAACACACACAAAAAATAATTCCTGCATTCATTGAGCATCTCACATTTTTGTAAAAAAAACAGGAAAAAAAATTAAAAATCCGTTTAAAAAAAATAAGGGAAAGAAAATATTAACAAAGGGGGTAGGCGGGCGGGAAGCAAGCGTCAAAAGCTTTGTATCTTCTGGAGTATAAAGAAAAATAAAATTTGACATGAATGACATATATAAATAAATATCTATATCTCTATATATTGTTGTGCAGAAAAACTAGGTTGCCAAACTTAAAATAACCTTTGTAGCAAAGAAAAGCATTTTTTTTTCCTCCTTCGATTCAGGTGCTGTTTTAGCAATTTGAATGATTACAGAGACATTATTTATCACTTGGAATTTCTTCCCCTTTCGACGTCTCGATTCCAAGTTGCTTTTTAAGTAATTAAAAAATAATAATACAAACCTTCGGAGCGTCGTCCGGCTGCTTAGGAGGTAGGCCAAGGTGGGTCAGCCTTTCCATACGGATCGATTTTGATTCGAAACTCCTTCGAACGGTGCTTTTTTTTCATATTTCTACTCTTGATAGCTGGGAACCACCTTTCTTAACGGAAGCTGTACATTTTATACCATCTTTAAAACTCAGATAGTCGTCTTTTCCTTTTTCTTCTTCTTCTTTTTGTATAGGAAAATTGGAAGGGAGGGTGTTTTGGTTCCGTCTTTCTTTGCCTTTGTTTCTTAAAAAAACATAAAAGGGTGGAAAAAACTCATCTGCATGGTTTTTTTTTAGCAAACTCGAGTCTGCTGAGTTTTTAGGCTGATGGGAGGGAAGAGGCTTAAAAGTCAAACTGGGCTTTTCACGTCGTTTTCTTCCTCTCTAGGGTTAGGGTTTGGAAATCAATACAGGTGGTCCTCGGCTTACGACAATTGAGCCCCAAATTTCCCTCGCTGAGCAAGACAGCTGTTAAGTGAATTTTGCCCCATTTTGCGAACTTTCCTGACACAGCCATTAAGTCGGGCTGTTGTTTTGAGCTCTGAGCTGGGCAATTTGGTTTCAAACGTTTCATCACCATTCGAGGAGATGTCATCAGTGCGCTTTGAATTGTGCTCGTCTGTCAGAGCACTGGCCTTTAAATACTTTTATATGTGATGGCAATTGGAATGAATGTTATTTGTTCGGCTATTTCCGAGTCGCAGTCTGGTTTTGGGCCGTTTGAGTGGATGGTTGTTGTTGCTGGGCCACAGTCTTTGGGGTTAAGTACCGTCTGTGTGATGTAAATACTGTGGCCCAGCAACAACAACCATTCAATCAAACAGCCCGAAACCAGACCGTGACTCAGGAATATCCGAACAAATAACATTCATTCCAATTGCCGTCGCATATAAAGGTATTTAAAGGCCAGTGCTCTGGCAGACGAGCACAGTTCAAAGCGAATCCTTTCAGTTGTTAAGTTAGAAACACAGTTGTGCAGTGAATCTGGCTTCCCCCATTGACTTTGCTTGTCAGAAGGTTGCAAAAGGGGATCATGTGACCCTGGGACACTGTGACCATCATAACTATGAGTCAGTTGCCAAGGGTCTGAATTTTGATCACATGACCCAAAGTGGAAAAACAGCGCTCCCTTTTTTTCAATGCCGTTATAACTTTGAACGGTCGGTAAAGTTGTAAGTCAAGGACTATCTCTATGATCCTGATTTGGTTGCTACGGGTTTTTTTTAAAGCCTGCATGAGACCAGTGACATTTTGGAGAACTATCTGGATAACGTTTTTGTTTTTCTAAAAATAAATAAATAAATAAAACCAGCCATCGCTCCGGCTCTTCTGATAATTTGTGGCAGGAAGGAAGTTGAAGGGTGGTGGAGATAAAACAGAAAAATAGAAGGGACTGTTTTATTCCCTTCTCTGGCTGTAAAAACTCTCCATGGAGTGTCTGTGGGGATTCTCAGTCCTCCAGGTCATAATTGTCCCAAAGGTGCTTTTTTTCAAGAGGCAACTGGACTTTCTTGTTTTTTCTTTGAAGACCTTTCACTTCTCATCCCAGAAGCTTTTTCAGCTCCGACTGGATGGTGGAGAATGGAAGGATTTATACTCCTTGCAGACAGCTGGTCATTTGCATTCTTTTAGAGGGTTATTGAAGCCACTTGGAGCTTTGTATCCTCCGGGTCACCTGAGTGGTGCAAATGTGTGTGGAACTTCCAAAGGAAATCCAGTTGCCTCCTGGAAAAGCAGCTTTGGGATCTCCACAGAGTGCAGTATCTTCTCCCTGCCCCCAGTAATTTTTATTTTCTGTGATTTTCTCTTTTTCTCCAGATGTTTGCATTCCTAGGAGACATTTCTTATAGCATCTAATAGTTTGATGGGTGTAAAAAAAAAATTGGGGAAAGTTAACATTGCAAAGAAATGGTACAGAGAGAAGAAAACCAGAAATATAGGCTGCATAGATGCCAGAACACATCTGGCACGGGGGGGGGGGGAATGCATACCTCACTTTGTCCACCCTCCCTCCCAAAAAAATTAAGAGCCATCCAACATGCAGCTGATCCAAAACATAGAAAAGGGATTTTTTTTTCCCCCCCTCTGGATGGAAAATACTGACACCTTTGCTAAGTCTGGGTTTTTGCTCGCCCGTTAATCTTATTTCTGCCTTGTTGAACTGTGAACATCTGTCAGATAAGAGCATCCGTTATCTTCTCTGCATTATTTGGGTGTTAGGGAGCCAGGGTGGACTGTATGCACGCTGTCTAGATTCGGCTTGTCCACAAAAGTTTGGAGAAATTACCAATGAAGGAGAATGTTTTTAACTCAGGGTTGAAATGAGGGGTTCTTGTTGATCCCTGAACTTGGTTGTTTTCTTGCAGACGTTTCATTACCCAATCTAGCACTGATGATGTTACCTAGCTGGGTAATGAGATGTTTGAAGTTTGAAGTTTTATTGCATTTATATCCCGCCCTTCTCCCAATGGACTCAGGGCGGCTTACAGCCAATTAAAAACAGAACAATCAATACAAATCTACAAAATTTAAAATCAATTAAAAGATATATACAATAGGCCTATTCATGTTTTAAAATTAATTAAAAACCAGTTTAAAATATCCCTAGGCCAGTCCGGCCTGCTGAAACAGCCATGTCTTGAGGGTGTCTGCAAGCAAACAACCAAGCTCAGAAAGTTTGGAAAAATATCATTCCGGACGTCGGTGAGGTCTAGCATCCTACCTGGACTTGTGTCTGTTGCTAATGGATGAAGTAGCTTGCAGTGAGTTAGACCTTTGGTCTTCCTGGATTTCTTTGGTATCTCCACAAAGTTTTGAGCAGTTGCTTGCTTTGAGCCGTGAGCCAACGTTGAGTTGAGCCCAGCTTTTGTACTTTGTTTCTTGGGTCTCCCCCCGCCCCCCATCACCTTGGAAAAGAGGAAGAAGCTAAGTGACTTCAAAGTTCTGGAGATGTGTTCAAGTTTGTTCAATGGCTGCAAAGCCCTTTCTACACTTAGAAAGTGTGACATTTAGGAGGATGATCAGGAGATATTTGTGAGTCCTCAGATGTATGAACTTCATAGTACATGGAATAACAGAGTGGTCTTCTAGTCCAAGCCCCCTGCTCGAGCAGAAGACCCTACACCATTTCAGATAAACGATTGTCCAGTCTTGTTTTTCAAAGCCTCCAATGATGGAGCCCCCACAACTTCTGGAAGGAAGCCATTCCACTGATTGATTTGCTCTCACCACTAGGAAGTTTCTCCTTAGCTCTAGGTTGCTTCTCTCCTTGGTTAGTTTCCAACCATGGTTTACTTATCTTGCCTTTTGGTGCTTTTGGAAAATAGGTTGATGCCCTCATCTTTGTAGGAGCCCCTCCAATATTGAAATTGTGTTTCAACTCCCAGAATTCTCCAGTATGCATAATAATAAAGTTGGGAGGGACCTTGGAGGTCATCTAGTCCAACCCCCTGCTCAGGCATGAAACCCTATACCATGTCAGACAAATGGCTGTCCTTTCCCTTCTTAAAAACATCCAGAGTTGGAGCATTCACAGCTTCTGGAGGCAGGTTGTTCCATTGGTTAATTGTTCTAACTGTCAGGAAGTTTCTCCTTAACGCTGGTGGTGATCTCCACCTTGTTAGTCCTTTTTCCATAGGTCCTCAAAAAGGCTGAAGTGCGTTTTTTTAAAAGCTGTGATCAGGATAGCAAATGTCTGTAAGCGAAGTGTACGATTGGACAGAGAAGGGAATTCAGTGCAGTATCCCAAGGACGGACGGATCAGACCCGATCCCAGTTTGAAGATCTGTTCAGGTTTAGAGCATTCCGTTGATGGATTCCAATGGCTGACGCAATTCAGGTTGTCCAATAAATCCAGATTCGTTTATTTTTTTAATTAGGACCTTGAGTGAATCGAATCTGGAAAGTTGTTAACGGGAGGGAAGAAAACGCCCCTGTAACAATCCAATTGTCAGTTCAGTTTGGAAGCATCCAAGGCGATCGAACGGGTTCGATCCGAATTAGCCCTCCGATCTGGAAATGGTGTTTTGCTTCAGAGGTTTTACTCGTGATAGGATCTCTAAGCTTACCTTTTGCACGTTTTGCACCTCGGGTGCTTCTTCACATTTTGGGTTTTCATTGATAGGATGGCGAAAGAATCCATACCTTGTACAGCTTTATATATAGCACCGGTCTGGAGTTTGCACTTTGACAAGACCAAAAACAACAACAACAAAAACTAACCCAACGATGTAGGCCATCAATATCATCTCTTCTTCTGGACTTTTGCAGCCAGAAGTCCACACGTCTTCTGTAGCCAGCGTTGATTCAACTACCTTCAGAGATAGTTGCCTTGTGGAGATGCATTATCTAAATTCTTGGACCTGATCTGCCAAAATGCATTGTGTTTTTTTACTTGATCAAAGTGTTCTCTCCCCCGTGGCGTCGCCAATAAAAATAGAGGAGCCTTCTTTAGAGCTCAGACTTGTACGTGTGTGAACAGATTGAGGTGGTAGACGAAATATCAAAGAGTTTTGGGGCGGACGGTGTTATTTAACCCAGCCAGATGACATCGGAAAGGAATTAATTAATAGAGCAATGCATATCCCCTATCAATCTGGCCTGGCTAATTTTTTTTTTCATTTCCGCTTTCTTCTTTGCAACTCCCACCTGGAGGAAAAAAAATAAAAAAATAAACACGGCCTGCATGAAAACGTGCATGCATTTTCCTTGTGCATTTCTTTTGTGTTCTCCAATATGCAAACATTGTGTGGCCAATGTTCCTCCTACAGCAATGCACCTTTTGTGTCCCGATTTTCCCTAGTGTGTGGGCGTTTGCGTTCTTTGGGTGGGTTGCAATCGGCGTTGCAAACGTCTGGAAAAGTTGGGGTTTGGGTAGGCGACTGTGGCAGCACACAGATTAGTTTCAGGCAACATAGATGAGAAGAATCTTTCTCAACCTCGGCAACTTTTTAAGGGGCGTGGGCTTCCACTTCCGGAATTCCCCAGATGAATTCTGGGAGTTGAAGTCCACGTACCTTATAAAAGTTGCTAAGGTTGAAACGCGCTGGATAAGAAAACACACAGACATGTTTATATATCTCCCAATGGGAAATTCAGATGTACCTCTTCTTCTTTTTTTCTTTTTTTTTTTTTTAAAAAATGACATTTAGGAGAAAACAAATTGCTTTGTTTTTTAAAGTCTAGGATTTGGACTCTGTGTCTTTAATCGGATTATTCGTGCAGTTTAACTTGATTTTTGGGGAATTGTTTTCATTTTAAAAAATGTGGAAAAGATTTCAAACATCTAAGTTGGTCCATCCGTGCTTGTGAAGAAAAATTAGAAGCTAAGGGACAAACACGGTACCTTGTTGCGTATGCAAGTAAAATTAAAATAACAGATAGGCCTCGACTTACGACAGTTGGGCCCCAGATGTGTTTGCTAAGTCAGACCTCTGTTAAGTGAGTTTTCTCCCATTTTTCGACCTTTTTTGCCAGTTGCTAAGTTGTGAAGTTAGGAACACGGTGGTGAAGTGAAGTTGGCTTCCCCATCGACTTTGTCGCAAAAGGGGATCACAGGATCCCGGGACGTGATGCCGTCAAAGGGGATCCGGAGAGCGTGTTGAATTGCATCGCCACGTACTGTGGCCAGCATGAGTGGGCCATGAGCGTTGGGGACGAGAGAGGTAACTAACATTTCGCCTTCTTTTAAGAGATTTATATATATATATATATATATATATATATATATAAAAAGATGTCGGAACAGATCCGAGAACCTCTGTTTTAGGTTAGCCTTCCATTTAACAAGCTGCCTTCTCTTTTGGGCTGGTTAAAAAGAGAAACAGAAATATGTAGATCGGCGGTCAAAGAAACAGAGAGGTGAAAAGCGGCTCAAAGCAAGCAAATAGGTCGTTCTCATCTTAGGACTACAGTTGAGCCCAAAATTTTCGTTGCTAAGCGTGACCTTTGTTAAGCGAATTTTGCCCCGTTTTATGACCCCTTGGTTCAGCGAATCACTGCAGTCGTTAAGTTGGAAACGCGGATGTTATGTGAATCTGGCTCGCTCCTGGACTTTGCTTTGTCGAAAGGTCGCACAATTTGATCCGGGGACACGGCCAATGATGCGAGTATGTGTTCACCCTTCATGCCCAATGTAAGATATTGTGGGAAAACCAAACATCTAACCCCCCTAACCAATGTGTTTGTAACAATCATGTGCCTTAAATTTTTTTCTCGTTGGGGGGGGATTAGGGATGCGGTGAAGGGTCGGGAAGAATCCTAACCCTAAAATGAAACCCACACTTGTCTTTCTGTAACCTTCCCAAGACCAATGCGGTGGTTTTAGGCTGGGGGGGGGGGATGGTCCCTTTTTTTGCATTGTATTTGTACTGTACAACAAACCGATCCGTTTGGTTTCAAGACTATAGGGAGCGGGGGGACGGATTTTGCTTTCACACAACCCATGTTTAAACGTAATCCGAATGTATTAATATTATTCTAGGACATTTCCGTAACCCTGACGAGTAGAATGCTTGATGAAAACCAGGTGTGTAGGTTTAACAGTTTGGTGTGTTTTCAATAAACGATGCCTGGAACGAATATGTCTCGTCTCCGTTCTTTTGGGCTTTCCCTGCAAAATCAGGTAGGTGTTCGCAAAATGAAAGGATTTATTTGTTTTTTTGGTTCAAGGATCGGTGACCTCCTTACCTGTCTTACCCAGCGTGGATCTTTGATGGAGGGGAGGGAAATATTTTCTCCTTCCTTTTGTTTGGTAAATAATAAATTTTATTAGAGTTTACAAATACAAAGATAAACTAATAGGAACTAATAAAAATGTAAAAAGGAGATGCATTGAAAAAGTGTGAAATGAAAATAGATGATAGGATAGATAGATAGATAGATAGATAGATAGATAGATAGATAGATAGATAGATAGATAGGTAAATAGATAGGTAAATAGATAGGTAAATAGATAGATAGGTAAATAGATAGATAGATATAGATGAGATATATAGATGAGAGAGAGACAAACATGGGCATCTACATGCCTGTTTCAACTTGTCAGATAGATAGATAGATAGATAGATAGATAGATAGATAGATAGATAGATAGATAGATAGATAGATAGATAGATAGATAGATAGATAGATAGATAGGGATGGATGGATGGATGGATGGATGGATGGATGGATGGATGGTCAGTAGAATGTCTGATGGAGCAACAAATGGATGGGTGGATAGACATAAGAAAAAACATACAAATGTCTTCACCCTTCATCAAGACAAATATAAGCAATTTCAATAATTTATCACCTTTCTTGATACAATAACAAAGGATATCTTCTTTACATATCTCTTGTCAATAAACAGATTCTTAAAAGCTTCCATCTTTAAATCCCAATCAGCAAAAGTCCATTAAGATTTACCAGAAACAGCAACATATATATTTTAGCCTTAATCAAATAAATCCATTTTATATTCCTTTGCTTTTAACACAATCATTTACAACTTTCTCTAAAATAGACATTTAAAAAAACACCTTCTCCTTTCTTTCCAAGTGTGCTAATATGACCGTGAGGCTGCTAGTAAGGGGAGGAAATTAAGCGTTCTCTTTTTCCGTTTTAATTTTTCCCTTTTATGGCTCTCATTATCTTTTGGTCTGGAGCTTATCATGGGTCTCGGCAGCTGGGAGGATGGAGGCGTAATGAACGATTCATCGGATATTAGGTTGCGGTTGGTTCGGATATCCAGCTGAATCCAGTTCGCCACTTGGTTGAAGTATAATTTATGGGAATCCCTCTATCAGCCTTACTAAGCAGATCAGACAGGACACCCAGCCAGATAAATTAAATCTGCTTTATTGTAAAGCTAGATTAGCAGAATGTTGCAAGACTGAAATTACAGCCCCCTTCCTATACAACTCCAAAAACTAGGGCAGGCTCTCTCTGGGACTTCTTGTTCCTTCCATTATACAGCTATGGGCTATGTAATCTCTTATCTGACAGTTCCTTAGGTGGTGTCTCTTGATCCAGTCTCTCAGGATCTTCCCTCTCATCTCTCTCTTACTACGAGGAAGCAGATTCTGGTCTCCAGTTGCCCCTCTGTACTGTACTGGATGATATTTTATTCCAGGACTGGCCTGAGGTTCGGTACAAAAAGGACTGAGATGATATAAAGAATTTTAAAACCAGGAAGGAAATTTGTTTGGAAAGGTGATTTGTTCTGAGTTGGCCTAAAACTGATTTTCAAACTCATGGGGGGGGGTTAAGCTTTTGGCAGAAGCTACCATTTTGTCCTGTTGCTTTTTACCACTCTTGTTTCTTGTCCTCTTTCCATTCCTTTCATCTCACTTTTGAGGATAATTCAAGTATGGTGGGGCTGTCCCTTTGGACTGATATTTCCTCTATAAATTGCTTCCCTTCCTTCGAACCATCTAAGATGATTGACAATAATCAGAAATGGTGGTGATGAATTCTTGGTTTTTAAGCAGGTGGCTCTGTTTTATAAAGTGAGTGTGCAAAAGAAAAAAAAATACGGAAAAGAGGTTGTTTAAAGAGAGACAAATCTGGAGCTTGAAATTAGGAGCTGATTCTTGTGGATTTTGAAAGCCTGCTGCAGGATTTCCTGTCAGGCAATCGAATTACTATTTGCAAATAGCATTTGGATGTTCACAGTTTGGGGGTTATCTTGCGGAACGCAAGTTCCCTGCAAGATTAAAAAACAACAACACTTGGAGGGTGGAATGATGACAGGAATGTGTTCACCATGCCAACATAAGATCATTGTTGGAAAACAAACTAACATCTCACCCCCTAATTAAGGTATTTGCCACAAGCAAGCTGCAACGTTTAGCTGGGACTCAATTTTATTTCATGCGGAATGTGCCATTTCTATTTTGACTATCAAAAATGGGAGTCCCGCGTTTGACCTTCTTCCTCGTGTTTATGAGCCACTGTGAACAAAATCCTGGCTTTTCTCTTAGAAAGTTCTGCTGGACTTTATTAAACCAAATTAAATGTCTCCTAAATAAACCGAGGGTGACCCTAATTCCTGTTTTCGTGTTAGCAAACCGACTTAATTGCCAGGATCTGCCAATATTTCTCGTTTAGCTAATTGGTCTTCATTAGGATTGTCGGGGTTATTTAGGGTCTGAATTAACTTGGAAAAAAATGCACCTACTTGCTGAGGTTGGGAGAAGATTTAAATGTTACGTGTTGGCAACTTTCTTCAAAGGAAGTATTTTGGGATCGATAAAAATTCGTCTCTGAAAATATTTGAGTCTTAAATTGCATTTGTGGTTCGTCTTTTTGCTGTTTTTTTTATTATTATTGTCTGTTACATTCTGCCTCTCTAACTTATTTTGGGCAGGGAGAACTGGATGCAAGGAAATTTGAAGAGAACAGAAGAGGGCAAAGAGTTACACAGGTTTGCAATAATTTAGAGAAGCTAAGGATGAAACGGAAATGCATCAATTTAAAGAGCGATGCTTACTCAGGGCTACAAGTAGTTCTTGGAAATGGTGGAGGAGGAGACTACCTATTTTATGTATAAATCTGAAAAATTAAGCTGCAAAAAGAAGCTTCTGTCAGTCGTGGAGAATGTATGTCACTTTGAGGTGGATATAACAACTCTTATTACTGAGCAATCATAGCTGAATCTCTATAACCAGGACCCTCCAGATAAGTAGGACTACAACACCTAGAATGCACAGGCTGAGTTGCAGTATGGAGTCCTTGGTGCTCTCTGAGCTTGGCTGCTTGCTTGCAGACATTTCATTACCTGAACAGATAACATCATCAGCGCGAGGGAATGTGGGGTTTAACTCTGTTTATCTATAGTGTTTTGCCCTGTGATTGTTGGTCAGCACGTCGTTTTCTCCTTGGTACTTCCTTAAACAGAATATTGCTTTCTGCTGGATTGTTTGTCTGGTGTTAATCCCTGCTTATCTGGGTGTGTGCTTTTTCCCATTTCCTTTCCAAGGGGGGGAAATGAAGTCCCACCGTACAAAAGAAGCACATTTATTACGTGACCAAGAGACAGGATGTGGATTTTTAGCCCCGGCTGCAGTGTTGGACTTATTAAGCAGAGTATCACTGCTGCCGTGGATTGTTTTTTTTTAATGAAGATATCACTTTAGCCTTTCTATATATTGTCCTAGTAGCGTTCGAAGAACACAGCAAAGGTGAAGATGACTTTTTCCTTTGTCCCATATTTTAACCCCCCCCCCAAAAAAATCCCCAATTCTTGGAAAGGAGATAATGTGTCTGTCCCCTGGCCCCCAAACTCTGTATTTCTGGGGGGGGGGGAGAATTAATTGATCCTTGCAGAACACAAGAATAGACCTTTACCCTTAGCGATCAAGCCATCTGACGTCTAGTTCTGGGGGAGCAGTGGGGACCCAAAGTGCTTTTTAAAATAATTTTAAGGAGAGAAGAAGAAAAAGAAAGAACGAGAGCTCAAACAAGGATGGAACCATAACGAAAGGGATTGGCTAAGGCAGTGTCCTTCAGCATCAGCAACTTTTAAGATGGGTGGTCCTCAACTCTCAGAATTTCCCAGCCAGCTTTCACAGACTTCAACTCCCAATATGCTGGGTGGGGAAGTTCATCCATCTTAAAGTTGCTGAAATTTGAGAAACTCTGGTATAAAGAAGGGGAACTTGAGTTTTCCCGGCTGCGGATACCTAAATTCCATCTACAACCAGCTCTGAAACTTGCGGAAGGCTCAGATTGGCGAAAGTCAAAGCAGAAAGTACTAAATTGCTTAGGCTTGCATGTACAGATAGAAGATGAATGCTAGCTAGTTCTCCCTCCCTGCCTCCCCCCCCTTTATCCCAGATATACGGCCTTTTCCATGGCATCCTCCGCCTTCATATATTCCAAAAAGGTAGGGTAGCTAGTACATTCGTAGCGGTTGTTACTCCGAACGTATTTAATGAACTCTGGAGCTCCTGGGTAGAGAATGTTGTCGGCTAGAAGGATGGAGCCCTTGCGCAGGAGACCACATTCCTGGAAAGAGGAAAGAAGGGAAAAAATTTAGACCTCTCTGAACATGTCCTCAAAAGGCAACTGGACTTTGTTTTTTCCCTTGGGAAAAAACTGAAGAAGCCTCCTGGATGAGAAGCGAAACATCTTCAAGGAAAAACTAAGGAGTTGAAGGCACCAAGGTTGAGAAACCTTGAGAATTTTGGATTATCAAATCATCGATTATCTCCTTATCAAGAAGAGATCCAGCCTAGAACTCAGGAGAAATTTCCTGTCAGTGAGGACAATTAAATCGATGGAAAGTGTTGCCTCCAGAAGTTGTGGGTGCTCCATCATGGGAGGTTTTCAAGAAGAGATTGGGCAGCCATTTGTCTGGAATGGTAAAGGCTCTCCTGCTTGAGCAGGGGGTAGGTCTAGAAGACCTCCAAGGTCCCTTCCAACTCTGTTACTGTGTGATTAAAATGCATGAGGAAAAGGAGAGATTAGAAGCAAAACCCAAATCACCTCAAACTCGGCGTCTCCTTGGGCCTCGAAATAACACTCATGCTCAAGGAGGAGAAAACAGCAAGTTCTCAGAATCCCTAATAAGGTTGCAAAAATGTAAAACTTGTTCCTGGGGTGCGGGGAGAGAAAAATATGTCCAAATCCTTAAGATTTCCAAACATAAAATTAACTTACTTCAAGGAGAATAGTGTCTGGGGCGTATCTCTCCTTCCAGTGGTCAAGAAAGACAAAATCCAGGGTTTCCACCTCGTATTTCTCCTTCAGCTGAGGGATAACATCCTGCGAATGGCCTTCAATGATGGTCACCTGCAGGCAGGAGCAACTGATTTGAGCACAGACTGACCCCACAAAGCCCCCTCCCCAAGGATCCTTTGACTGGGATTTGTCTCAGTTTTTCTGTCTTGATATGGTAGGAAATTAAACCTGGGTGCTATTCCCACAATGATTCCCAATGCCCAGAGAGCATTCTGGGAAATTAAAGCAGTCTAAAGATGAGGACTACTCTCCTAGAGAGAGAAAAAACGGCAAATACAAAATGAGGAGTCCCTGATGCTTTTTGAGCTTGGCTGCTTTCTTGCAAATGTTTCATTACCAAACTAGGTAACATCATCAGTGCTAGCAGGGAGTGGAGAGGAAGAGGAAGAGGTGGGCAGTAGGGCCATTGGTGTTCTCTGATCTTGGTGATTTTCTTCCAGATATTTCATGACTCAACTAGGTAGCAGCATCAGTGCTAGGAGGAAATGGGATTTGGTCTCTTGTAACACTGATGATGTTACCTAGTTGGGTCATGAAATGTCTGCAAGAAAACCACCAAGCTCAGAGAACACCAAGGACCCCTCATTTCAACCTTCAACTACAGATATTCTTCTTTATTGGTTGTGGCTTTTCCTGTAGACTTGTATGTAAACAGAGAGCAAACCCTTCTAACACTGATGATGTTACCTAGTTGGGTCATGAAATGTCTGCAAGAAAACCACCAAGCTCAGAGAATACCAAGGACCCCTCATTTCAACCCTCAGCTACAAATATTCTCCTTTATAAATACAAAACGATTTCCAAAGTTGTTGTTGTCTTGCAGCAGAACTGAAAGAGAGAATATAATAAGAACATAGTGATCGTTTTATTATGGAGTGTTCCAAATGTTTGTGATTTATAAGTATTGGGCGCCTCCAGAACGACTGTCGTTTTGGTCCAGTCCCTGCATTTGAATCCGCACTAAACAAACTTGAGAAGCAAGGAGGGGAAAAAAAAATAATTGGGCACGTTCAACAAATGAAACCCTTCTCTTCTCTCTTGCTGGGAAGAACACGACAGAGGTATCATCCAGACCTTATCGCTGAGTCCTGCAATTTCAATGATCTCTTTCGCGATGGCTGCAAACTCGGGGTTGAATTCGATGGTGAGGAGGCGAGCGTTGGGTTTCAAGAGGCGAGCGATCCTGATGGCCGAATAACCACAGTAGGTTCCCATCTCCAGAGCTACAGTTGGCTCAGCTTCCTCGACAGCTTTGTCTAGAATTATCCCTAGGGAGGACACAAAAGAAAAGGGGGGGGGGAGATTGGTTTTCGTTAAATTAAGCCATTAAGTGTTCGTTGATTCTATGGGAGCCTTTTCATATCCTAAACTGTAGGGAGATTCATAGGGAAAATGAGATTAGAACAATTAACCAGTGGAAAAACTTGCCTCCAGAAGCTGTGAATGCTCCAACACTGGAAGTTTTTAAGAAGAAATTGGGCAACCGTTTGTCTGAAATGGTATAGGGTTTTCTGCCTGAGCAGGGGGTCGGACTAGATGACCTCAAGGGTCCCTTCCAACCTATTCTATTCTATTCTATTCTATTCTATTCTATTCTATTCTATTCTATTCTATTCTATGTCTAATCTAATCTAGTCCAGTGATGGCGAACCTCTTAGAGACCGAGTGCCCAAACTGTAACCCAAAACCCATTTATGCATCGTCGGGTGCCGGGTGGGCGTGGCCCATTGGGTGGGCATGGCGGCGGTGGTAACAGCAGACTGGGTGGGACTAAAAAGTTCAATCAATCAATTCCAACTTTGCAAGATCTTTTTTTTTCCCCGTGAGAAGTTGAAATTGACTGATTGATTGAACCTTTTTTTTTGTACACGGTGGCAGAGGCCTAAAGCGAAAAGGTTTTATAAAACCCAGCTGAAGGCCTAGGACTGGGGCGACGGCGCGCGTGCCCACAGAGAGGGCTCTGAGTGCCGCCTCTGGCACCCGTGCCATAGGTTCGCCACCACTGGTCTAGTCTATTTTATTCTATTCTATTCTGCTCTGCTCTGCTCTGCTCTGCTCTGCTCTGCTCTGCTCTATTCTATTCTATTCTATTCTATTCTATTCTATTCTATTCTATTCTATTCTATTCTATTCTATATTCCATTCCATACAAGGGAAGAACAATTTGCCATTATGATAAATGAGCAAATGGACTTTGCATTATCTGAAGATTTAAGATGGTTCTCAGGATTTGCTACATTTCAACATGTGACATTTCTTTTCTCAAACTTGGCAACACTGAGATGAGTGGACTTCAACTCCCAGAATCCCTCAGCTAGCATTCATGGACTTCAACTCCCAGCATACTGGATGGGGAATTTTGGAAGTCGAAGTCTACATGTCTTAAAAGATGCTAAGTTACAGAAACACCGGCCCAGGGTGTCAAAAAAATCAGGAGTCTCGTAGTACTTCGATAGTATCCAGACCAGTGTTTCCCAATCTTAACTATTTTCAGATGTGGGGACTTCAACTACCAGAATTCCCCAACCAGCATTTTTATCTACAATTCTGCTTGGTGCTAGATCATAAATGCTTGAAGTCAAAGAAGCCCAGGTCCAGATCATTCTCAATTTGGAAAATGAAACAGAGATTTCCTCCTATGCCACATTGCTGATTTAATTCCCTGCAAAACACAAACCCCAAGTGTTATCAGTTGTCTTTCCTGCTATTCATATCAGATACAGTTCCCCTGAAAATGTGCGACAGGCTTTATGTTTGCCTCCAAAATAATCACAAGCACTGCGAAGAAGAGAATGGCAAATATGAAATCAAGAAAAAGACAGGTGGAAAGCGAATGAAAATTTCAAAATATTCACAAGTACCAGGTAGTCCTTGATTTACATTTACAAACTGTTCGAAATTACAATGGCATTAAAAAAAGGGGGACTTATGAGTGTTTTTCCACACTTACAACTGCTTCAGCATCTCAAAGACTACATGGGGCTTGGCAACTGACCCATATTTATGACAGTCACCGTGTCCCAGGGTCACGTGATCAATTTTACGACCTTCTGACAAGCCAAGTCAATTTTGTAAAGCAGATTTGTTTACCAACCGTGTTTCTAACTTAACAACTGCCGTGGTTTGCTGAACAACTGTGGCAAAAAAGAGTCATAAAATGGGGCAAAATTCAATTAACAAATGTCTGCTTAGCAGCAGAAATTTTGGGCTCAATTGTTGAAAGTGGAAGACTACCTATTTGCTTGCTTTGATCCGCTTTTCACCTCTCTGTTTCTTTGACCACCAATCTACCTATTTCTGTTTCTCCTTTTAACCAGCTCCAAAGAGAAGGCAGCTTGTTAAATGAAGGCTAATCTGAAACCGAGGCTCTC
The DNA here is from genome assembly GCF_001527695.2 of Protobothrops mucrosquamatus. Taxonomy (NCBI): domain Eukaryota; kingdom Metazoa; phylum Chordata; class Lepidosauria; order Squamata; family Viperidae; genus Protobothrops; species Protobothrops mucrosquamatus. Next base: position 73,634 of record NW_015388045.1, read on the forward strand.
GGTTCTTAGCTAGGACATCTTTATTTTTTTTAAAAAAAAAATCTCTTAAAAGAAGGCGAAATGTTAAGTTACCTTTCTCGTCCCCAACGTTCATGGCCCACTCATACTGACCACAGTACTTATCGATGCACTTCAACACGCTCTCCGGATCCCCTTTGACGGCGTTGTAGGAGACCGAATTTAAAATCCTCTGCTCTTTGCTCTGATCCATGACGAAGTTGGTGATCTTCTCCAAAACCAGCTCGTTCCAGAAGATTTTGGCGTGGACGTTATGCTTGACCAGCAGAATCGTGGCCACCAGGACCAGAACGGAGCCAACGCCTAACGAAACGAGGATGGTCAAAATCCAATTTTCCAACATCTGGAAAGATGGAGAGAGAGAGAGATGAAAGCAGAGAATCCGTTAAGGTGGCGGAGAGATGGAAAAGCCTCCGCTGTAGGGCTTTAAGGCAGGAATGGATTCAGAGAGACCTTAAATCTTCCAAGAGCGTGCATCCTTTACTTGAAATGTTTTCTGCTTACAGTTTGACAGCACCTGTTTGTATGCAAATGTAGAGGTTTTGCATCATTGCCAGGTACTCTAAAAATAGAAACAGTGGACATTCAGTGACAATGTAATGTACTACAGGGTGAAAAAAATTACTGGAGGGAGATCATTCCGAAGAGAATTTGTCCTCTCGGTAAGCTCAGTGGAGAAGACAGAAAAGGCAGTAGTGTGTACATCTGTCTGTCTGTCTGTCTATCTATCTATCTTATCTATCTTATCTATCTATCTATCTATCTATCTATCTATCTATCTATCTATCTATCTA
>NW_015388045.1:74983-103045 GCF_001527695.2 Protobothrops mucrosquamatus
AAGAAGAAAAAAAGCAGGAAAAGGCTAGCAGAACAACAGAACATGCTTTTAGTCCTTGAGATAGCTGCAGCTTTGTAAATCTCTGTGGGCCAGTTGTTTGCTCAAATTTCTACCCCCAAATTCTTAAAATCTAAACTAATCACATTTTAAAAGCAAGGTTGCAGACAGCAGGAAATCCTGCACGGTGGAAATTGAGTATATTTCTGCTCCTCTTGGTTGCTTGGTGTAAGATAATGCCCGACTAGATGCAGGGTGGAGAAAGATTCAGCCAGCATAGTTCTAACCCTTTCTCATTAAAATTCATGCTATTATGCAGAGCACTTTTTTAATTCAGAATATAATTAAAGTTGCTATGGAGACATGGCCTTGCAACACAGTGGGCAATTGTTCACCCATCTCTTTATTCAGGTCCTTCCGTGGATGTGGAGCTTCCCAAACCACATTGCAGAAGCAGCAAGGACCACGTCCTCCGAGTTGCCTCCATTTCTGGAGGCTAATTCCATTTCTCCACCGGGATAGACTGCAACGAGGGCCCTTGGCGGTTTCCTTGCAGACATCTCATTACCAAAGTAGGTAACATCATCAGTGCTAGAAGGCAGTGGGGTTTGCTGCTCTATTTGCATTGCCCTGTCAGGATTGGTGGGATGTTCTTGGTGGTGTTCTTGATTAAGTTGTTGTTTACTTGAGTTGGTGGTTCCTTGACTGGGGTATTGTATTGGGGGTATAAGCAGAGAGCAAGCCCCACTCTTTTCTAGCACTGATGGTGTTACCTAGTTAGGTAATGAAACATCTGCAAGAAAGCAGCCAAGCTCAAACAGCACCAAGGACCCCATAGTCCTCCTCCTCCTCCTCCACTTTGCAAACACATCTCCCTTCTAGCACTGATGATGTTACCTACAAGGGTAATGAAACATCTGCCAGAAAACAACCAAGATCAGTGAGCACCAAGGACTCCACAATTCATACATACAGTACATTCTCTATTAGAATCTGGGTCTCCCCAGTCCTGATCCAACTCCTTCATTACTTACCCCACAGTTTCTGGGACCGAGGGAGAATCCAGGAGCTTCTGCAGATGGTGGGGAGGGGACTAAAATTCAACAGTTGGGGAGGGAGAGGACTAAAACTCAGATCTCTGCTCCCAGTCCACTACCTTCTCCCATCACCCACCACTGTCTAGAAGAGCATCAGAATCTCCTCTACAGCAGTTCATAAGTAAGCAACTAAGTAAAAAAAAAAACTAAGAAAGGTGTTTTTTTTTAAAAAAAATCTAGAGTTACACCATGCTTTGGGAAACCTGCAAGAATTAAAATGCTGAGTCAGGTCACTTAAAGATTAAAATACTGCATGCGTCAGGTTGCTCCTGGTACAAATAATTCCTTACTTATTAAGCGGACCGCTATCAAGGAATGACTTTTATACTCACAGCTCTTCTAGACATTTGGTGGAGTTGTCATTTGAGTTCAGCCTTATCAATAACCTCCCTTTTTTTAAAAAAAAAAATCTATACAGGCGGTCCTCTACTTACAAGCACACTTGAGCCCAACTTTGTTTTTTTGTCGTGAAGCGAGACAGTTGTTAAATGAGTTTTGCCCCATTTTACGACTTTCCTGGCTCTGGTTGTTAAGGGAATCGTGGCAGCTGTTAAGTTAGTAACAAGGTTGTTACTATGGACTCTGCTTGTTGTAAGGTTCCAAAAGGGGATCACGTGAACCCGGGACGCTGCGACCGTCGTAACTAGGAGTTAGTTGCTAAGCGTCTGAATTTTGATCCTGTGACTATGAGGATACCGCGATGGCTGTCAGTGTGAAAAATGGTCGTAAGTCCCTTTTTTCAGCGCCGCAACTTCGGTCACTATACAAACGGGTGTAAGTCAAGGATTGTGTGCATTTGTTTGTTCCTATGACTTAGCTCTGCCTGGTTTTGGAGTCCCCCACTCAGAGTTGCTAAGGCCTCTCTTTCTCTTCTCTAGCCTGATCTCCTTCCCTTGTGTACCAGCCCCGCTGTTTTCCCCTAACCAAGATTACTCTGTTGTTGTTTTTGGTTGAAGCTCTCGCAGCTGCTGCTGGCATCACGGTGGGTGGGAGAGAGGATCTGCCTTCTCCCCTGGGAAGGCAGAACTGGGTGCCCGAGTCGGCACCGGGGAGGAGACGGGCTACGTGCCGACAGGGGCTTTGCGACGAAGCGGGCTTTGTGCAAACAATGAAAGACTGCTGAAGTTGTCAAAAAAAAAAAAAGAGAGAGAGAGAGAGAGAAATGCTTTGTGATCCGGAGAGTTTCGTATCAGCAAGGTAGTAAAAGGACGTTTAGAAGATATAGGAAAAGCAGGAGGGGGAGAAAGGAGAAGAGGAGGCAGAGGAAGGAGGAAGGAGAAGAGGAAGAGGAGGACAACGAGGAGGATGAGAAGAGGGAGAAGGAGAAGAGGTAGAGGAAGGAGAAAGGAGATAAGAAGGAGGAGGAGGAGGAGGAGGAGGAGGAGGAGAAGAAGAAGAAGAAGAAGAAGAAGAAGAAGAAGAAGAAGAAGAAGAAGAAGAAGAAGAGGGGGAGGAAGAGGAGGAGGAGGAGGAGGAGGAGAAGAAGAAGAAGAAGAAGGAAGAAGAAGAAGAAAGTAGAAGAAGAAAGTAGAAGAAGAAGAAGAAGAAGAAGAAGAAGAAGAAGAAGAAGAAGAAGAAGAAGAAGAAGAAGAAGAAGAAGAAGAAATTAATATACCTTCTTAAGATATTAAGTAAGCTTTGCCTTATTTTACGACCACTCTTGCTACAAGTTGTTAAGTGAATCCTTGCAGCTGTTCAGTTCGGAACATAAGTGAACCTTTCTTCCCCATTGGCTTTGCAGGTCAAAAGGCCGTCAAAGGGGACACTGCAACCGTCATAACTATGAGTCAGCTGCCAAGCCTCTGGATTTTGATCACGTGACCGTGGGGACGCTTCAACGGTCATGTGAAAACAGTAAGAAATTACTTTTTTCAGTGCCGTTATAACTTCTAACGGTCACTAAACAAACTGCTGAAAGCCGAGGACTACCTGTAATCATGGAACAGAACATGAGGACTAGACCCTTGATGTCACTCAAGCTATTATTGCTCGCCGTTAGACAAACTATACAACCAAGCGCAATCTTGATTCGCACGGATTTGTTTTTCTCTCTTTTGGAAAAGAGACAACTATGCAAGAAAAAAAAAAAGGAAAGCAGCTAAACTTATGAAATACGATTTCTGACTTTTTCTTCCACAGATAATTGCAATCTTACACAGTCTTCAGCCCTTCCCTGAATCCACCTCTTTTTAAATCTTCCAATTGATCAATCATCGTATCTCTTTTTTTTTTCTTCTTTCAGCAAAAAGAAGAACCATATAAGGTTTCCAGCCTTTGGGAAAAGTTTTTGTTTGTTTTGTTTTTCTCTGACTAAACAGATCAGCTCAGCTATCTCAGCAAATTCTAACATCCTACACAAAGTTCACCACGGGACTTCCGGCTTTGTTTTTAAACGCAGAAAAGTTTGTGAAATTAATTTGGCGTTGTTGTTTTTCTGCAGAGTGTTGCCTTGCTAAAGACTATCAGAAGGTCAACATCTGCAAATGTGCACAAATTAAAATGGAATTCCTCTCTCTCTCTCCTTCTCTTTGTCCCTATTTCCCTCTTTCTCTCTTTCCCTCTCTTCCCCTTTCTCTTTCCCTCTCTTATTTCCCTCTCTTTCTTACCTTTCTCTCTTTCCCTCTTTCTTTCCCTCTTTCTCCCTCCCTATTACCCTCTCTCTCTTCCCACCTTTCTCTTTCCCTCTTTCTCCTCTCTTTTTCTCTTTCTCTCTCTTTCCTTCTCTTCTTTCTCTCTCTTTCTTCCCTTTCTCTTTCCCTCTCTCTCTCCCTCTCTTTCCTCCCTTTCTCTTTTCCTCTCCCTATTCCCCCTTTCTCTTTCTTTCCCCCCTCTCTTTCCCCCCTCTCTTTCCCCTTTCTTTCTTTCTTTCTTCTTTCTTTCTTTCTTTCTTTCTTTCTTTCTTTCTTTCTTTCTCTTTCTCTCTTTCTTTCCTTTTCTCTCTCTCTCCCTCCCTCCCTTTTTTCATATCACCTCCCAAAGCCACCGAAATCAGTCAATCAATCAATCAATCCCCTCCTTGAACCCCGAATGCATTGTCCACACCAAAACACATTTCTGGTATTCAATATTTTCTGTGCAACCGATGCAGACGTATTAAGTCGGTGTTTCTCAACCCTGGAAACTTTAAGATGGGTGGACTTCAACTCCCAGAATTCCCCGGCCAGCCATTCGTCTAAGTAATGTCAGGATTGTAAACTAAACCAAGAAACTGGAGGATAAAAAGAACCTCGGAAATCCACTTGAATCTTAACCTTATCTGACCCAGGGAAAACATACGCCATTTTCCTCTGATTTTCCAGAAATTATGAACAGGTTTCTCCATATCTTGAAATGAAGCGTAGATGCACGGTTTTTTTCACGCTAAAAACTGCAGACCAGGAAAAAGGAGACATTAAGGAAACAACCCAATACGGTCTTATTTGGGAATAAGTCTCAACAAATCCAGGGAAACTAACTTCTGAGTAGGCCTCTCTGTTTCACTTTCCTAATCTCCTAGTTGGATTCTGATTAAAAGGGAAATAAAAACACTGACGCAAAGACAGGATCGGGTGTCGGGTTGGTCTGCTTTTAAGTTTTGCAGAGATTGCAAGAATTAAAAATTAACGAACCAAGTCCACGCCCTAGAACTGTACCGGGAAGAGTTGTGCTTTTAGCCACCTCACCTGCAAATATTCTAAATATTAATGGAGCCATAAAAAGCCCCATTCACTTTGCTTAGGCTTCACTATTCTGGTGAGCAGATTAATTCACCTGCAAATAAGGTTGCTTGGTTTTTTTTCCTTCCTTCCTTCCTTCCTTCCTTCCTTCCTTCCTTCCTTCCTTCCTCCCTCCCTCCCTCCCTCCCTCTTTCTCCCTTCCTGCAACTAACCCTTCCTCTTTTCTTTCTTTTAAGCAAATCCATCCTTCCTTCCTCCCTCCCTCCCTCCCTCCCTCCATCCCTCTTTCTCTCTTCCTGCAAATAACCCTTCCTGTCTTTCCTGTTCTTTTAAGCAAATCCTTCCTTTCTGCCTTCCTTCTTTCCTTCCTTCTTCCTCCCTCCCTCCACCTCTCCCTCCCTTTGTTCAAATAACCCTTCCTGTCTTCTTTCCTGTTCTTTTAAGCAAATCCTTCTTTCCTTCCTTCCCTTCCAAAAAGAAAAAAAGAAAAAAGAATCAGAAGGCTAATGTGCAATTTATGTAACTAGCATCTTTTAAACAAACAAATTAAACAGACTAAACCCACAGAAAGTTATTTCCAGAATGGGAACTCCAGAAAGGAGGACCTCTAGGACAGGGAATTGGAGAGCTTAAAAGCATTCCAGGATCAGAATGCTTTTCAGCCATGCCAAGGAGCCCTTGGAAAAGGACTGAGGCCACGCCATTCAACTGGTGTCTTAAGGAGAGCCAAGTCTTGTTTTTCAAAAGGAGAGAGAGAGAGAGAGAGAGAGAGAGAGAGAGAGAGAGAGAGAGAGAGAGAGAGAGAGAGAGAGAGAGAGAGAGAGAGAGAGGAGGGTTTCCCCCCCTCCCCACAAAGGATGAAGTCCCAACATTGACCCCAATCAGGTCTTTTTAAAGTCTCCATCAACATCTAACCAACTCTGACATGTTCCATTCTTTCTTGGACAAAAAAAAAGCGCCTCCCGTTTCTACACACCACGGGAATGCAGCTCAGGAGAGGAGAAGACCACAGTGTCCTCGACTTGAGATTTTTGTGGCATTTTTCTGCCTCTAAACACACACACACACACACCCGTTCCCTTTCTCAGATTGGCTATTCTGAAATCTGCCTCCCTCTCTAGTTCCTCAAGTTCTTTCTCTGTGGGGCGATAAACAGGGCAGGAAGGAGAGACAAAAGCTTTCTTTCTCTTCTTCTCCTCCGATCCGTCAGCCATCAGGCATAGATAGGGGGTGTCTCTCTTGCATGCACACACAACTGCAATACACACACACACACACACACACACCCCACTCCCCAGAGCTGCAGAAGAGAGAGAGAGAGGTGGGGGAAAAATCAGAAATGGGTACCTTTCCAGAGAGGATGGATGGCAAGGCGAATCCTTCCTGGTTGAGTAAGCGAGGAACGGATTTGTCTTTGGTTACGATGGATCACATCCCTGGGAGGCGGGTGGGTGGGTGGGTTCAGGGAGAGGTCCAAGCTTTGCCCCTTCCTCCTCCTCCTCCTCCTCCTCCTCCTGCTGTGCTCCCGTCCTCCCCGCCTCGGCTTGGCACCGGTTTCTTAGGGTGACCTTCAACGGCACCACCCGCTCGGCTAGCTGCATTCTCTTCTGACAAAGAGCTGGTTCCTTGGTTACGGTGCTCGGTCAGGTGTGTTTTAACTACAGCTCTGGGCTGACTCAAACTACAGCGCTGGAGCCCTCGAGGCAGCTCCGAGGTTTATTTATTTATTAAGGTTTTTTTAAAAATTATTATTATTATTATCCCATCTTATTGCAGGCTAGCTAACTCAAGGGGGCGAACATACCTAACGGCAATAGCACCTAGACTTATATACCGCTTCACACTGCTTTACAGCCCTCTTACAGAATCAGCCTATTGCCCCGCAACAATCTGGGCCCTCGTTTTACCAACCTGGGAAAGATTAGAATAGAATAGAATAGAATAGAATAGAATAGAATAGAATAGAATAAGGAATAGAATAGAATAGAATAGAATAGAATAGAATAGAATAGAATAAGGAATAGAATAGAATAGAATAGAATAAGGAATAGAATAGAATAAGGAATAGAATAGAATAGAATAGAATAGAATAGAATAGAATAGAATAGAATAGAATAGAATAGAATAGAATAGAGCTGGAAGGGACCTTGGAGGTCTTCTAGTCCAGCCCCCTGCTTAAGCAGGAGAACCTACACCATCTCAGACAAGGGATTGTCCTGTCTCTTCTTGAAAATCTCCAGTGATGGAGCTCCCACGATTTCTGGAGGCAAGCTGTTCCACCGGTTAATTGTCCTCACTGTTAGGAAGTTTCTCCTTAATTCCAGCTTGCTTCTCTCTTTGATCAGTTTCCAACCCTTGTTTCTCATCCTTCCCTCTGGTGCTACACTTTCCTCCTCTTCCTCCTATTTTACCCACAACAGCCCTGTGAGGTTGAGTTGGGCTGAGAGAGACCGACGGCACCCAGTTGGCCTTCATGCCTAAAGCAGGACTAGAACTCACTGTCTCCTGGTGATTGGCCTCAAATCACTAGTTGGCTTTTGTGCCTAAGGCAGAAGTAGAACTCACCATCTCCTAGTTATTGGCCCAAAGTCACCCAGGCAGCTTTCATATCTAAGGTGAAACTATAACTTACCATCTCCTGGTTTCTACTAGCCTGGTGCCTTAATCACTAGACCAAACTGGCTCTGATTGATTGATTGATAGATTGATTAGACTACTCTCTGTTCAATCAATCTAAATGGACTTCTAGTCCTATCGCCCATGGTCCAGCAGATTGTGGAATTCTGGGGTCTGAAGTCCACACACCTGGAAATGGGTACGCAATACTTTTCTATTTTTCAATGCGCAGTCATAGGGACTAGAACCTTGCCTAATTCACAAAGGCAGCATGAAACTGGAGGGTCTGAATACCCAAGCTCTATACCACATTACACCTCCGTTGCTCAGGAACACCGGTGTATATACCCACAAAGAAACGCCCGCACAATTAAGATCTCTGAATTTCCCCGAAGCTGCTGGATTTCTTGAGAAAAATGCTACGGGCTGTTTTTATGGTCACCCATTCTCTCACAATCCCTGCTATTGTTCTAAGAGGCAGGACTAGTTCTGCAGAAAGGAAAATGATAGATGATCTCTCCTGGATGCAACAGGATTAACTGGGCTGTGCAGCAAAATAAGGATTTTGAAAGACTTTGAAAACAAGGAGAAAGTGCCCCGGATTAGCTAACCGCCAACGGCATACCAGAGTTTTGTGTCATGCATTTTGGACAGATTGCATGCTTCAGGCATCATCAAAGGGATCCTCCTGTTTCCCACAGGAGGCACCACCCCAACAAGTCCTTTGTCAAGAGGGCGCCCTTCCTTTGGAACGGCTTACCTGCAGATACCCAAATTTCCTTGCTACATTCCCGGAGAACTCTCCAAAACTAAGGAAGGAGCGTTATCACTCGAGAGTGATATTAGCGCGTTCGCACTATCACAAATGAGCTGCAAAGCCACCAAGCCAACACTAGAGGGCAATGAGCACGGACAGAAAACCGGACCTTGTGCTGCCATCTAGAGATCAGCCAAATTTTTGCAGCTCGTTATTTTTGTGTGTGTCTCCCTAAAAATCCCACAGGGGGCCGTGTTCCAGATAAACCAAGTCTTTCTCCATTCTGCCTGATTTCTTAGGATCAGTCCCCCCCCAAAAAAAGAACAAAGGATCTATTCTGAGTACACGATTATCTCTTCCCTGGGGAGATTACTGATGCGCTCGCCATCTGCCCAACGTCTAATTATGGCTCCTCTGGAGAGTTTTAAATGCTGAGGTGCCAAAAACCTCCACAATTTTTTCAGTAAACAGGGATCATGTGGTAGTTCGCCTTTGCTAAGCTGGCTTGAGGGCGAAGCAGACAAAAGCAAGTATCTCAGGCGGGCAAACATTGGGTGTTTCAGGAGATTTCAATAGTTCCAACAGAGCCACAAAGATGATCAGGGGATTGGAGGCTAAAACACAGAAGGAACGGCTGCTGGAATTGGGGATGTCTAGTTTAACGAAGAGAAGGATGAGGCGGGACATGATAACAGTGCTCCAATATCTCAGGGGCTGCCCCAAAGAAGAGGGAGTCAAGCTATTCTCCAAGGTGCCTGAAGGCAGGACAAGAAGCAACGGATGGAAACTAATCAAGGAGAGAAGCAACCTAGAACTAAGGATAAACTTCCTGACAGTTAGAACAATTAACCAGTGGAACAACCTGCCTCCAGAAGTGGTGAATGCTCCAACACTGGAAGTTTTTAAGAAGAGCCTGGACAGCCACTTGTCTGAAATGGCATAGGGTTTCCTGCTTGAGCAGGGGGTTGGACTAGATGACCTCCAAGGTCCCTTCCAACATCATCATCATCATCATCATTATCATCTACAATTGGAACATAGAACACAGAATCACAGGGCTAGGAAGGGACCGTGGAGGTCTCTAGACAGTCACTTGTTTGAGATGGTATAGGGTCTCCTGCTTGAGCAGGGGGCTGGACTAGAAGACCTCAAAGGTCCCTTCCAGCTCTATTTCTATTCTATTCTATTCTATTCTATTTTATTCTATTCTGCTCTAATTCTATTCTACTCTGCTGTTATTCTATTCTACTCTACTCTACTCTACTCTACTCTACTCTACTCTACTCTACTCTACTCTATTCTATTCTATTCTATTCTATTCTATTCTTTATTCTATTCTATTGCCAGTAGATGCCAGGGTGTATTTGCTTGTCTACCGTGGGTGGCAAAGTATACGGCCTGGCCTTCCTGTATCAGGTGAGTTTAGATCTCTTTGGACAAGAGAAACTGACATTCATGTGCCCAGATTAAGGTTCACATTATCTTCGCTCTTTACCCAGTTTGCATTCCTTGCAAAAGGGCAATCCTGATAACCTACTATGGCAAGGTTGCACAAACAAATTGCAGAAAAACAGCTTGCCTGTACAGGCAGACCTTGACGTGGGACCGCAATTCAGCCCAACGTTTCTGTTGCTACGGGACACCGTTGTTAGGTGAGTTTTGCCCCATTTTACGAACTTCCTTGCCACCGTTAAGTGAATCACTGCAGTTGTTAAGTTGTTAAATTAGCAGCTCGGTCGTTAAGCGAATCTGGCTTCCCCTGGACACTGCGACCGTCATAAATGTGAGTCAGCTGTCAAGCATCCAAATCTAAATCACGTGACCACGGGGAGGCTGCAACGGCCATAAGTGTGAAAAGGGATCATAAGTCACTTTTTCCAGTGCCATTGTTACTTCAAACGGTCACTAAACAAATCAAGGACTAACTGTATTCAGCAGTGAATTACTTTCCCAATCGCTGTCAACTCTTCTTCCCAAGGCTTCTGTTTAGTTCAGCCAAATATTTTTATTCTGATACTCAGAGGCTCCAGGTACACCACAAAAATATTGTCTGTTTTGCCTTCTGAATGTCGTTTCAACATTATTCCTAGTACGGTTATCAGCCAGGCCCCAGACTTCCGATTTTAAAATATTTATCAAGCAACAGGCATGCAAAGCAAAACACAATATTTAAAAACAACATCATACTGTTACAATACTATAACAACGTTTTTGAATGATACTTCGTCTTCCTTTTAGCTTGCTACATTTTTTCTCCCTCTTGGGGGTTGGGATACTCGTCAAGCAAACATTGAAGAAATATAGTAAACATTTGGGGGAAAAGTAGCCTCTTTCTCCACCTATATTTACAACAAGGAAAATATACATCTGTCAAATCTCCTGTATTTTTAATAGGCCGGCCTTCAACAGATCCCTTTTTCTGTGACATGAACAGCATATCAATAAGAGAAAATCCATACTTGCAGGGATATCTATGTTCAGTTTTCAGGAGATGAATCCCTATTAATTAAAAAAAAAGCAACCCAGTTGAATATTTTAAATAAATCCCAAACCACAAAGTTGGGAGGTGAAGCGTCATCGGCAGAATGCAATTTAAAAATATCGATTAAGCCACGCGACTTTTAAAATATCACTTATTTACAGCGCGATCGAGGGAAAGATTCTTGCCCAGTTTGATTTCTCCCTAGCCGGTGCATTCATGCCAAAATGTCTACGGAAAAAGCACTTTCCATGCCAAGGAGAACTGCACCAGTTGGATGCCTGCCGTGCAGGAAGAAAAGGAAGCTGCAATCTTTTTTTGTGTTCCTTGTCCATTTCGGATGAATGCATTAGGATTTTTGGATGGAGGGCCAAAACATCTGTACAAAATAGCCCGCAAGGCTTGCAACGTCCAAAATTAAAACCACAGAAAAAGAATACAATGCAAGAATCCCATCAGATCAGCATTAATCAGAATCCAGTACCCCTATGGCTAAGATTTTGACTATATCGGACATGCATATAGTAAATATAATAAATATTAATACTGTACCCAAGTTAATGAGATGCGTAGGGAAATGCCACGCCTCCGCGGGCAGCAGAACTCCTCCTCCTTCTCCCCCCCTCGCAGCTCTCTGGTATTGGTGCCCACTCAAGTGCCTGACTCTCACCTCGCCTTGCCTCGTCCGGGAGCGCTGCTTTTTCAACCATAAGGAGGAGAGACAGAGCTCTCCTTCTTTACCAGCTTCGTCTTATCTTTTTTCCGGGAAAGGAAAAGACAACCATCTCGCAGGCGCCAGGAGGAGCCATCAGGCACTGTTTTAGACACCTTTCCAAAGCACGGCGTGCCCTTCAGGGGCCCTGAGGCGAAGCCAAGCTGCCGTACAACATGGCGGCGCTCTGGCGAGGGCGCTTCCGGGTTGAGCCCTGGCTCCGCGGTGCCGCGCGGGCTCTTTCAGCAGGTGGGGGTTCCCCAAAGCAAAATTTGGGGTGGGGGTGCTTCGAGGTGGGCTAGGGAGGGGGACGAGGCTTTGGGGGAGAGGGGAGAGGGGTTCTGCATTTGTAGGAGGGCTAGCAGAAAGCGCCTGGGCTTGCACAGGCAAACGTTCAACAGGTCGAGCTTTGCCTGGGGTGGCTGCGCCTGTTGCATTTCTGCCCGCTTCTTTCCCCTCTGACAAAAAGTCGGGGCGCAGAAGGGAGAAAGAACGCAGTCTGCTCTGATGGACATTTGCTCCCCCCACCCCGCTTTGCAAAGGAGCCCATGAAATCGAAGTGGGTGGATTCTTGGGGTGCAATTGGCACACGGGGGGCGCGGGAACAAGTCAGCACGCCTGGCTGTGGGAGATGGGCATTGCAATCCCCGGCCCCAGCTGCAGAAAGCATGCTCAGCCCTGTTCTGTTCCTCCCCCTTGGGATTTATTTTGTTTGCTTAAAAGTTGCCCAAACTTGCCTGGACCCCAGGAAGGCCACCCTATGCTTGCAGTACTGGCTTCGGGGAAAATGCAGGCTGGCACCCAAGGAGGCAACCGGAGGCCCCATTGCATGCACCTTGTGCAGTTCCAGCTAGCCTGTGTGAACGAGGTCAAATCATCCCAAACCCAGGTCAAGAAAGAAAGCAACATGGATTGGGGAAAGGAGTGTGTGCAGAAGTTATGTTAGGATGCAGTCTGGATGAGCGGCTTCTGATTAGACAAATAGGTGAATGGACTGCTAACTGTAGGGTCCTTGGTGCTCCCCGAGCTTGGTGGTTTTCTTGCAGGCGTTTCATGACCCAACTAGGTAACATCATCAGTGCTAGTGGGGTGTGCAGAGAGGAAGAGGAGGACTTGTGGGGTCCTTGGCGCTCCCTGAGCCTGGTGGTTTTCTTGCAGATGTTTCATGACCCAACTAGGTAACATCATCAGTGCAAGAAGGGAGGGGGGGTTGTGGCAAGGAGGGGGAGGGGGAGGAGGAGGAGGAGGACAAGGAGGAGGAGGAAGAGGACTGTGGGGTCCTTGGTGTTCTCTGGGTTTTCTTGTAGACGTTTCATGACCCAACTAGGTAACATCATCAATGCTAGAAGGGAGTGGGGTTTGCAGAGTGGAGGAGGAGGAGGAGGAGGAGGAAGAGAAGGAGGATTGTGGGTCCTTGGTGCTCTCTGCACTTAATTATTTTCTTGCAGACATTTCATTACCCGACTAGGTAACATTATCAGTGTTAGAAGGGAATGGAGTTGGCTCTTATTTTTATCTATTAGTGGCTTGTCTGTCAGTGTTGGTGGAAGTGGTCGTGGTACTTCCTTGATTGGGGTATCTTTTACTTCTTGATTGTTGATCGAATATTAATCTTGGTGTTAATCTCTGCTCATCTTGATATTGATTGCTGGTGAATAGGTTCTTTTTGTTTCCTTTAGATTGTCTCTTTTCAACGGTATGTACACATTGTTTATCTCTATGCGACTGTTCATGGTTGATTTGTCTTGAGTGCCACAAATTCTCTGGTGGTTTTGGACTTGGCTTGATCTAGAATTCTCACACCAAGATTAATACTGGATTAACCATCAAGAATCCAGAGTCCCCTCACTGCAAGATGGGCAGCAAATCAATTTAATAAATAAATATAAATAAACAAACTACCAATGCAGACAAAGATGCTAATTGTAAACAGTTGGTGGCTTGAGAGTGCTGTCCCCGTCTTTTTAACTTGGCCTGTTTCTGTACCATCTTATGGTTTGTACTTGAAATCTGCTCAGAGTCACTTAGATAGTGAGATGGATGGTGTACAAATTGGATGCACAAATGCATAAAATAATTACTAGCTTCCTTGAGGCCACCGTGCCATAACCAAAAGTCTCTAACAGTTCCTGCCAAATTGCCATGATGTTAATGGTACAGAAGAAGAGAAGTGAGTCCATTAATGGGCTGTTGCTAACGCTGTTTTAATAATTACTGAAACTGAAAAATATTTATTTCAAGCATGTTCTGCTGTTCACTCTCTCAGCTTTTCAGGACTTTTAGCGGTTCGGTCCCCCTGTTTCTTTGACTCAACCTTGCCCACCCAGACAGCTACAAAACCAGTCTAAAGATTCCTAACTGGATCCACACAGCTAGTGCACAGGGCCAAAGTTGACTGTGGGCAGGATCTATTTCCAGCAAGATATGCTTCTAAGCTATAGGTCAACCCTTCTGGCCTTAAATCATGTTTCTTGTCAACTGATTAACCTGGGATCTGGAATACTGAAGCTTTAGCAGAATTCCTTACCTCTTCCTCCACTGGTTGAAGAATGTAGTCAACGAGGACGGATTTCTAACTCTCAGCAGGACACGTCCAACGGACCTCAAATCTCCCCTTGTTGATTCTTGTAGGACATTTTCAGTTGGTTGAGCAAGTCAGGCAGTTCTCCAGAGATAACACGATGGTGTCAAACGGGAGGAACTGGATGGTCTCCAACCTCAAGTCCGGAATGCAGGCAATGCAGAGGCCTGATATTAGTTAACAATGAAGGTTATAGCTAGGAAACCGGAGTGGGTAACCTCATATTTATAAATACTTGCTGATCTTTTGGATGGTTCTCCATGTTGGCAGATGTGCAGACCACAAGCCCAGCTTCTCAGTTTCCTCAAGGGCAAGCTACAGAAATAAGTACAGGTAATCCTTGACTTACGGCCGCAATTGAGCCCAACGTTTCTGTTACTAAGTGAGACATTTGTGAAGTGGTCCTTTGCCCTTGGGGAAAACTAGAAACCTGAAATGGACCAAAGCACCCAGGGGAACTTTCCCAGACAGCAAAGTCAATGGGGGAAGCCAAGATTTGCTTAACAAGCTCAAGTTTCACTTAACAACTCCTACACACCTTAAAGCAATTCACCGTATCTTGTCTTGCTTATATTTGAAGGGCAGACGTTGAATAATATCTACTGCTGTTTTAAAATGTTTTCTCTTTTTTTACACAGGGAAGAAGAATGAGTATGACCTTGTTGTTATCGGAGGGGGCTCTGGCGGATTGGCTTGTGCTAAAGAAGGTACACTGGCTGAGGAATTCTGGGAGTCGAAGTCCACAAGTCATAAAAGGTCCAAGTGTAAAGACCCCTGGTCTAAAGAGAAAAGGAACTCTTTTTATTATTTTTCTGTCCACAATTCTCCCAGAATTGTTATATTTGCTACTAACTACTAGAGGCACTATGGGACCGGTTTTATTCTTGTATTGTAGTGGGACTCGAGGTCAAAAGTGGTCCTATAGTGCCCCCTAGTGGCCCGTACCAAATCTATCAACTTGCAAGAAAAAGTTGGAAATCCCATCTCCACAAGAGAATGTTTGGGACAACTAATATAAGACCTTTATCTAAATAAAGCTTCAGTTGTCTTTGGACCAGTTTGTAGAGCATCTCTATTACTGTATCCTTGTCTTCAAACACATCTGTAACTTTTATTTCTCTTTGTTTAAGCTGCCCAGTTTGGAAAGAAGGTAGCTGTCCTAGATTATGTGGAGCCTTCTCCAAGAGGTGAGTCACAATCTGAGCGAATTGCAAAAATCTGTCCTTGTTGTGATCTTAAATGTCTTAAGGCTAGCTGGAGAATTCTGGGAGTTGACGTCCACCAATCTTAAAGTTACACACAGTTGGATGCCCCTGATTTAGAGTGATCCTCAACTTAAATTCTGTTGCTATGTGAGAAATTTAAGTTGAGTTTTGCTCCATTTTAAGATTCCTCTTGCCCCATTTGTTCAGCGAATGGCTGCGGGTTGCTAAATTAGTAACGGCTCCTTCTCAAAGTTCATAAATGCAACGGATGGCGTTGTTGGATCTAATGGGGCATAAGAACAAGTTGCTCAGGACTTGAGAACAAACTCCACCCATGAATGAGCATGTGGCTTTTCCCCTTCTCCAGGAACCAAATGGGGGCTTGGTGGGACATGTGTGAACGTGGGTTGCATTCCAAAGAAGTTGATGCACCAAGCGGCCCTCCTGGGACATTCGATCCGAGATGCCCAACATTATGGCTGGAACGTACCCCACCGTATCAGCCACGACTGGTAAGGCAACTCTCCTGCCTGTTTTTTGCAACTTACCTGTGCACAAACCCTTCAAAAGATCCCAGAAGAACTGGGAAGATTTGTTTCAGAAGAGAAAGGCTGTAGGACATTGTCTTCTCCTGAGTTGGTCTATGGATTCATCCACTCTAGGCTATGTGTTTGCCTAGAAGGGAAGAGGATTTTTTTTTTTGCCCCAAATAATTTCACTTTCAAATACGAAGATTTTAGATTTATTGAGAGTATGCTAAGCCAGGACATTTTTTCCCCTATTATCATCTTTGGGTTAGGACAGGGGTCTTCAAACTTGGTCCTTTGATGACTTGTGCACTTCAACTCCCAGAATTTGCTTGGCTGAGGAATTCTGGGAGTTGAAGTCCACAAGTCATAAAAGGGCCAAGTTTGAAGACCCCCTGGGTTAGGAGGATTTACCATTTGGATTTTAAAAAGTCCATCTTTTCTATGTTCCTCTTTTTGTTTTGTAGGCTTCGACTGTCCTGAAAAATTCTAATTTAAAAACAAGACAAAACACGGCTACTTGTACTTATATTTTCCACTAACGCCCGTCAATTCCTGTCTCTTAAATCCCTTAAATCCATTCAGCCTTGTAATTCCTCTCTCTCTCTTTTTGCCTGCCAGGTCTGTGATGGCCAAGGGGGTTCAGAAC
Organism: Protobothrops mucrosquamatus; assembly: GCF_001527695.2. Lineage (NCBI taxonomy): Eukaryota > Metazoa > Chordata > Lepidosauria > Squamata > Viperidae > Protobothrops > Protobothrops mucrosquamatus. Next base: position 91,260 of record NW_015388045.1, read on the forward strand.
TATGTCAAATCCTTGAATTGGGGACACAGGTTACAGTTACAAGATAAGTAAGTGCCTCTTTTTTTTCCTGTGCCTCCAAACACTTGGATTTAATTTTTGAAAATTCAGTGTAAAGATGTGTAAAGAGTTCAAGGGAACATTGCCTTCTCACTAATGAGTTTCCTCTTGGTTGTATCTTGCTTCAGGATCCCTGGCTTCTGATGGTAGTTTTGCACCTCCAAGTCCCTCTTGTTTTGTTATTTATTATTATGCATCTTATTTTCCCACGATTTACTTGTACTTTTATTTCTATTTCGTATTGATTTGCTTCGTTTAAAAATCATTTATTGATTTATTTTATTTCTCATCATTTCCTAATGATAGTAGAGGATAGTGAAGGAAGCAAAGATGGTGCCAGTCAGAATAGGTGCCTTGGGTGCAATCCCAAAACATCTGGAGCACCACTTGAATAGCATCGGCATTGATACACTCCCCATCGGTCAATTGCCAAGGGCCGCTTAACTCAGAACAGCTTACATCCTGGGGGGAATATTTTAATATAATTAAAACAACAGCAGCAACATCTTCCTATGCCAGGTCCTTAATTAAATGCTTAATTGAGAGTGAAACTGGCTTGCAAAGGTGTCTGATACAGAGGTTGAGTGGACCTCTAGCTATTATTACTACTGCTCTTACTGCATTTATCTTCTTCTCATTTTCCTCCTCCATCTCCTCTTTCTTCCCCTCTATCTCTTCTTCCTCCTCCTTCTCCACCTTCCTCTTATTCCTCTTCCTCCTCCTCTGTCCCTTCTTCCATCTCCTCCTCCTTCTCCTCCACTCTTCTCCTATTCCTTCTCCATCTCATCTATCCCTTCTTCTTTCCCTCTCCTCCTCCCTCTCCTCCTATTCTTCCTCTTTCTCTATCCCTTCTTCCATCTTCTCCTCCTCCTTCTCAACTCTTCTCCTATTCCTCCTTCTCTATCTCATCTATCCCTTCTTTCCCTCTCCTCCTCCCTCTCCTCCTATTCTTCCTCTTTCTCTATCCCTTCTTCCATCTTCTCCTCCTCAACTCTTCTCCTATTCCTCCTTCTCCATCTCATCTATCCCTTCTTCGTCCCCCCTCCTCCTCCCTCTTCTCCTCTTCTTCATCCTTCTCTGTCCCTTCTTCCATCTCCTCCTCCCCCTTCTCCTCCTCCTCCTTCTCGACTCTTCTCCTATTCCTCCTTCTCCATCTCATCTATCCCTTCTTCCACCTTTTTTTCCTCCTCCTGCTCCACCCTCTTCTCTTATTCTTCCTCCTCTTCCTCCATTTTCCTTTATCTCTTCTTTCACCTCCTCCTCTCCCTCCTCCTCCTCCTCCTCCTCCTCCTCCTCCTTTTCCAGAAAGGTCAAATATTTCAATCTGAAAGGCAGCTTTGTGGATGCACACACTATCCGTGGCGTAGGAAAAGGAAACAAGGAGGTAAGAAGGCTCTAACCCCTACCCCGATCCCATGAAGCTGTCCTTCGGTGTTTTAACGCGTCATTTGAACCCGGGCAGGAACATCCACGAGGCTTTTGTTCAGAAGTTAAATGATGTTCAAAAGTTAACCACTCTCCCTTTGGGAGGTGTGCCCGGTGCCTGTTCTGTTCCAAACAGGAGATTTGCTTTATTCCTGCTTGACACAGACAGATGAACTCCAAAGACGGATTAATATTCAGATTATTTATTCTTCAGGAATCTCTAAACAATAACTCACAGTTAATGAAGTGTTCCTCTGAGGCACGTTTCGTAATCTGAATATTCATCCGTCTTTGGAGTTCATCTGTCCGTGTCAAGCAGGAATAAAGCAAATCTGCTGTTTGGAACAGAACAGTCAAAAATTAAAGGTAAATTCGCCCCATGTTCGTACGGAGCAAAGGACCTCGTGGCTGTAGTACACAAAAACTTTTCATACTGGCATGTAGCCAGGAAATCCTGTCCTAAACATTGAAGTTCCTCCCAATGACCAATTAGAACACAGATATAACCATGTAACAACTAAAACTACATTTCCCAGAAGTCCATCTCTTAAGGAGACAGGTTTTTTAACTCTTAAAATGCTACTTATATATGCTCTGGCCAGATGGTTACATACTGGTCCAGCACAGTGCCCATGCAAAGGGCAGGGCGTAATTCACATAAATGCAGATGCCATTTTAACTGTTTTGACAGACTTCCCCCCTCCAGTGCCATTGAACCAGGTTGCTGGGGTGTGTTAACCCTGGTTTCTGGATGAGTCCAGCCCCTGCAATTTATCCGGAATAAAAATCCCTTTTAGTCTATTAATGCGAATCAGATTATTGACCTATAATTGCAATGATATTATATTTTGGGAGATAACCACGTTCTCCCAACATGGCATGAAGACCCAGGATGGTCTAGAGAAGCTCAGATAGAATTATTCTTCCTGTTTTTCTTTTTTCTTTAATTATTCCTAGACGCTGCTCACCGCAGACCACATAGTTCTTGCCACTGGTGGCAGACCAAGATACCCCGCCGAGGTAACCCATCTTAGTTCGTTCCTACCTGGCATTAACTGAGTTAACTTCAGTGCAGCGTTTTGGCTGATCTGGGGTTAAAGATTGATCGACAGCAAGGCTTCTCAACCTTGGCCATGTTGAAGCTAGGTGGACTTCTACTCCCAGAATTCCCCAGCCAGCATTGGGTGGGCTTGACACTCCCAGAATCCCCCAGTCATGCAGATATTGCAAAGATGATGATTATTATTTTTTTTAAAGAAGAAAACCAATAAACTCCCGAAGCAATTTCGGTGCACGGGGAGCGACAAGAGTCCCGTTTAATTCTTCGTACATGTTGATCTTTACCTGTCCCATCTCTTCTGTGAATATTTCCAGAACATTCTCTCGTATGATGAACAGTTGAGGGCAGGATAGGAAGTAACAGGTGGAAGCTTATCAAAGAAAGAGTCAACTTGGAACTAAAGATAAATTTCCTGACCGTTTAGAACAGGGGTCTTCAAACTTGGCCCTTTGATGACTTGTGGACTTCAACTCCCAGAATTCCTCAGCTGAGGAATTCTGGAAGTCCACAAGTCATCAAAGGGCCAAGTTTGAAGACCCCTGGTTTAGAACAATCAGTGGAACAGCTTGCCACTTGCGATTGTGGGTGCTCCATCACTGGAAGTTTTCAAAAAGACTAAAACAACTTCTCCTGCCTTGAGAGGGTTGGATTAGAAGACCTCTAAGGTCCCTTCCAGCGCTGTGATTCCGTTTCTTCTTGTTTTCAGGTTCCAGGAGCCCAAGAGTTTGGGATTACAAGCGACGACATTTTCTGGCTAAAAAGATCCCCTGGAAAAACGTAAGCCCTTTTTGTCTAGCGCTGGTTTTTTTCCGCTGTTTGGGCAGGGAGAATTTTACTTGATTTTCATCGTTATGCTCCTCCCGGCTTCTCCTGCTAACCTTTGGCTGCTAAATAGAATTTTATCCTTCGAGGCGGGCCTTTCTCCAAAGCCTGTGATGTCATATCATGCCCCCCCAAATTGTGTGCAGGAATTATTGTGGTTTTTTTTAAAAAAAAAAAAGTTTTGTGTCCAACGGGGATGTTAACAGAAAACGGGCATAACTGAATAAATACAAATTAATGCAGACTGATCCTTTTAAGCTTAATTTTCATTTTGTGTGTGTGTGCCTTTTCTTTCTCTGAATATATGCTTTCTTTCTCCCTTTGGCTTTTTAAGTTTTGTTGTTGGCTTTGTGACTTCAGTAGAGCCAACAACGTAGGTTCCAATTCCGGATGGGAAATCTGTAAATCGGATTGAACAGAGATGTGTGTCCGAATAGAGTAATCAGTGGCTGTGTATGTTTATGTGGAGTAAACAGGAGCGATTCCAACTCGGTGTCCAATAATCCTGGCTGTGTGAGGTTTGCTGCACTTGTCTGAACCAGGAGAGGGCAGCAAGGGTTTATATTACAGAATAGTCTTCCTTCCATTGCTGTGGTTTTTTTTGGTATTACGGAGGAAAATACCCTTAATATCCATACAGTCTGGCTGGGGGAAAATGTACAAAGCAGGAAAGGGGTTCCTGAAAGCTGTTCTTCCCTTCCCTTCCCTTCCCTTCACTTCACTTCACTTCTCATTTACTTCCTTTCCTTTCTTTCCCTATTCCTTTCCCCATTCCTTTTCCTTTTTTCCTCTCCTTCCTTCCTTCCTTCCCTCCTCCCTCCCCCTTTCCTTCCTTCCTTCCTTCCTTTCTTCCTTCCTTCCTTCCTTCCTTCCTGCCTCCCCCCTTCCTTTCTTCCTTCTCCACATCCTCTTCCTTTCTTCCTCCTTCCCTTCCTTTCTTCTCCTCTCCTTCTCTAAGTCTAGAGAAAAGAAGGACTAGACATGAGAGCAGTATTCCAGTATTTGAGGGGGCTGCCCCAAAGAAAATGGGATCAACTTATTTTCCCAAGCAAGGACAAGAAGCAACGGGTGGAAACTAACCAAGGAGAGAAGCCACCTGGAATTAAGGAGAAACTTCCTAACGGTGAGAACAATTAACCAGTGGAACAGCTTGCCACCAGACCTTGTGGGTGCTCCACCACGGGAGGTTTTTAAGAAGAGACTGGACAGCCGTTGGTCTGAAATGGTATAGGGTCTGCGGCTGGAGCAGGGGGCTGGACTAGAAGGCCTCCATGGTCCCTTCCAGCTCTGTTCAGAATTGAAAATACTTCCGATGCCTGGATGTGTCCCAGGCTGTGTGTGTGTGTGTCTGAAAAAGAGCTAAGCAAACAATTTCTCTGAAAATGGGTTCCAGCCCCGTCTCCTGTGTTGCATGTTGTAACAGTGTCGTGTTAGAAGCTCCCTGTTATTTATACTTTGCATTCTTCAGCTTTAGTCAAAATAAGCCCGAAGGGGGTACAGTAGTAAGTAACGCTGTGCTTTGTCAACCGTGTTTCACAGCAGACAGGGAAAGAGATGCTCAAAGGCTGCATTTAGTAACTGTTCCATCAAGCAGGTTTCTCCCACCCCCCTTTTTTTCCCCAATCCTCCTTTGTTTTTTTTTTTTGTTTTTTTTTAATCTGTATGGTTTGTTGCATTGTAAATGAGCTGGCTGCGATTGATCAATGGCTGTGTGGAAGAGAGAGGCTTGCCCCAAGTTTTGTATAATAATAATAATGATGATGATGATGATGATGAAGAAGAAGAAGAAGAAGAAGAAGAAGAAGAAGAAGAAGAAGAAGAAGAAGAAGAAGAAGAAGAAGAAGAAGAAGAAGAAGAAGAAGAAGAAGAAGAAGAAGAAGAAGTAGTAGTAGTAGTAGTAGTAGTAGTAGTAGTAGTAGTAGTAGTAGTAGTAGTAGTAGTTGGAAGGGACCTTGGAGGTCATCAAGTCCAGCTCCCTGCTCAGGCAGGAAACCCTATATCATTCCAGACAAATGGCTGTCCAGTCTCTTCTTAAAAACTTCCAGTGTTGGAGCATTCACCACTTCTGGAGGCAGGTAGTTCCACTGGTTAATTGTTCTGACTGTCAGGAAGTTTCTCCTTAGTTCTAGGTTGCTTCTCTCCTTGATTAGTTTCCATCCGTTGCTTCTCATCCTGCCTTCTCATCCTGCCTTTGGAGAACAGCTTGACTCTCTCTTCTTTGGGGCAGCCCCTGAGATATTGGAAGGTTGCTATCCTGTCCCCCCTCGTCCTTCTCTTCATTAAAACTGGAAATACCCAATTCCAGCAGCCGTTCCTCATATGCTTTAGCCTCAAGTCCCCTAATCATCTTTGTTGCTCTTCTCTGCACTCTTTCTAGAGTCTCAACATCTTTTTTACATCGTGGTGACGAAAACTGGAGGCAGTCTTCCAAGTGTGGCCTTACCAAGGCCTTGTAAAGTGGTATTAATATGAAGGTGTCTTGTTCCTCATTTGCAGTCATAGTCACAGAGCCTTAGAATGACAGACATAACAGAATGACAGAGTTGGGAGGGACCTTGGAGGTCATCTAGTCCAACCCCCTGCTCAGGCAGGAAACCCTACGCCCTTTCAGACAAACGGTTGTCCCATCTCATCTTAAAAACCTCCAGTGATGGAGCATTCACAGCTTCTGGAAAGAAGGACTAGGGGTGACATGATAGCAGCATTTCCAGCATTTGAGGGGCTGCCACAAAGAAGGGGGGGGTCAACTTATTTTTCCAAAGCCCCTGAAGGCAGGACAAGAAACAACGGATGGAAACTAACCAAGGAGAGAAGCAACCTGGAATTAAGGAGAAACTTCCTGACAGAACAATTAAGTTGTAGGTGCTCCATCCCTGGAGGCTTTTAAGAAGCGTCTGGACAACCATCTGTCTGAAAGGGTAGAGATTCTCCTGCTCGAGCAGGGGGTTGGACTAGAAGACCTCCAAGGTCCCTTCCGGCTGTATTCTGACTGATCGCCTGCCGAAGATTCGTGTGGATGGCTTCAGATAAATACCTGCAGGCGCATTCTTTCAGATGTAGGGCTGACAGCTCACAGCCTCCCTCGAGAAGTACATCATGCTCCTTGCTGCCTCCTCCTCCTCCTCCTCCTCCTCCTCCTCCTCCTCCTCCTCCTCCTCAATGGAATTACATTATTAGTACCTAGTGAGGATTAGCACTGACATGGGCATTGTCTTGCAGATTTGGCCACCCGCGTTTAAGTTTGTCTTCTGGAGGAGCCGTCCCTTCGGCGCACTGTTCTTGGCGCATTCTTTCCATTTTCTCTTTCGGCTAAGGGCGGGATGGAGGGGGGAACATCGCTGGGAAGGGGGTGTGTGGAATCCCCTTTGCAAATTATCTGTATTAAATTGGGTGGACTGTATCCCCACCTCCATTTTCTGCTTTCAGGGCAGCTATGTTTTTTTTTAAAAAAAGTTTTGTTTGCAAAAGGAATTCTTTCTCCTGCGTTTGTCTGTTTTCTTTTGCTCTTTTAGGAAAAAAAGAAGACTCCCCCCCCACTTTAGTTCGACAGGCTCCAGCTTGCCCCAGAGTAATGGCTTCAGACCCTAATGGTCTTTTTATCTGCGGTGTTGTCGTCCCCCCCCCACTTTGGGTGTGCTTTTAATGGGTTGTTCTACTATCCAATGTGGTGGTGTTGTTGTTTTTATTACCATTTGGCTGGTGAAATTCTGGATGGCGAGTATAAGTTTCAGCAGGGACTTTTTTTGTGCTGCTTGGATGGACTACATGCCCTCAAGAACATAGAACCATAGGGCTGGAAGAGGCCTCAGAGGTCTTCTAGTCCAACCCCCTCTTGAAGGCGGGAGACCTTATACCAGTGGTAGGCAAGCTTGGCTCTTTGATGACTCGTGGACTTCAACTCCCAGAATTCCTGAGTCAGCCATGCTGAGGGGAAAGAGAGAGGTTTCCAAGCTGAGCCATGCTGGCTCAGGAATTCTGGGAGTTGAAGTCCACGAGTCATGAGGGGACCATAGTTCCCCCATGCTGGCTCAGGAATTCTGGGAGTTGAAGTCCACGAGTCATGAGGGGACCATAGTTCCCCCATGCTGGCTCAGGAATTCTGGGAGTTGAAGTCCACGAGTCATGAGGGGGCCATAGTTCCCTCATGCTGGCTCAGGAATTCTGGGAGTTGAAGTCCACGAGTCATCAAAGAGCCAAGGTTGCCTACCCTTGCCTTATACCATCCAGTCAAATGGCTGTCCAGTCTCTTCTTGAAAACCTCCAGTGATGGAGCACCCACAACTTCTGGAGGCAGGCCGTTCCACTGGAACTTAATTGTTCTACGTGTGACTTTTTGACTCAGTGACTTTGCTGTGCCTCGTAGTAGAGCTGGTTACACCTCCCTTAACAACCATCTTGCTTAGCAATGCAAGTGTTGGACTCCCTTATGTTCATAAGTTGAGGACTTAACCTGTACTTTGCCTTTGATCCCTTTCTGAAATTTAATGAAAAACTGTTTGAAAAAGAAGCAAGTCAGTTGTTTCAGTCTTGATGGAAGGCACCAGCAGAGTTTGATTTTCAGTTTCTTTCTCTCTTCTCTGTTCCTTCCACAGGTTAGTTGTTGGTGCCAGCTGTATCTTTTAAACTGAGATGCATTGTGGTATCGTTGCGGTGATCGCCTATCACCTAGATGGCTTGTGCTGTTTTCTGCACATTGAAATCCACAACGAAATTGCCGTTCAAAAACAGCACCCCAACAGATTTATTCAGTGATCCAAAAGACATGCAAAAGATCCAAAAGATGCAAGAGAAGGTTTGCAAATTTCCTCGTAAATCTTGCCGTTTTTAGTTTTCCTGTCTTTCTCCCCAAAAAAAATCAAGCAGAATTATTTTTCCTTGACCCGGACGCTTTTCTAGATGTTTCCCTCGAGTGCGCCGGCTTTCTCACTGGCCTCGGATTGGATACTACCGTGATGATCAGGAGCATCCCGCTTCGAGGATTTGACCAGGTAGCTTCTGCGGCTTGTGATCTGCTTTTGATCCCTATCTTGTTTTTTTCTTTGAAGACGTTTCGCTTCTCCTCCAAGAAGCTTTTTCAGGTCTGACTGAATGGTGGGGAATGGAAGGATTTATACTCCTTGCAGACTGCTGGTCATTTGCATCGTTTTAGAGAGTCGTTGAGGCCACCTGGAGGTTTACCTGTGTCCTCGGGGTCACCTGAGTGGTGCAAATGGGTGTGGAACCTTCTTGGCTCCAGGATGTTTTCTGCCCTATGTCCCTTCACTGTTGAAGGCAGGCGCAGTTCCTGAAAAACCACCTTTGGGACAGCCATGACCCGGATGATTGAGAATCTCCATAGACTTTTGATCCCTAGTTGATCCTGAGTTGACAGAGTGTCACCCGGGACCTTCACTGGGTGAACAGAAGTGGGGTTATCGTTGTCTCTTGTTAGCAAATGGCCAGTCTGGTGACGAACCACATGGAAGCGTCCGGGCACCCAGTTTCTAAAGAAATGCAGCCCAACTAACAGTCATAAATCACATTCTCCAATTAGTTTGAAATGCAGGCTTTCCCTCCAGTTCTCCAGCCCGCCAGTTCTTATCATCTCTTATTTCAACAGCCTTGATTCTCACGCTAGGTCCAGTATTGTTATGTCTAGCTAAACTCTCATGCACATTCCTCCCTCCAGCATCATCTCTCTAACTGTAACTCTAAAAGTAAAACATAAGAAGAAAAGGGTTGCATCTCCAACGGTTGTCAAAGCAAAACATCCGATGTTAGCAACGTTGACAGGGTCATAACTCGCTCGCGAAACGTTTTGCTTAGCAACAAATCAAGACAGTCTACCTGTATTAAAAAACTAGCATATATAAACCACAGGCCTCTGCCTCCCCCCACTTCCCCCCTTGCCACCAAGGCTTTGACAGATTAAAATTTGGGGTTACCGTTGTCTCTTGTTAGCAAATGGCCGGTCTGGTGACGAACCACATGGAAGCGTCAGGCACCCGGTTTCTGAAGAAATGCAGTCCAACTAAAGTCAAGAAACTGGACAACGGCCGGCTGCGGGTGACCTGGAAATATGCTGACTCTGGCAAAGAAAAATCGGATGAGTTTGACACGGTGATGTGGGCAGTAGGTAAGGACCCCTCCCCCATACACCTGTAAAACTTTGCTTTGCTCTAGATTGTTGAATTAATCCTGATTTATTTTTGGTCATGGACACAGCTGAGAAACGTTGGAGAACTTGATTCATGGTTGATGACTATTCCGGGCGAGGGTTGCGTGGCTCAATTCTCTTTGCACAAGTCCATCACTTTGGATCCTGGCTTGTGACCAAGCCATCTAGGTTTGTTAGCTGCCCTCCAAATCATTGACTTGGTTCTCTTCTAGCTGCCCCCACCAGCTGCAGGAGCCAGATGCCGTAGCTTGGGAGATATGTGTCAGCTTACTTACTCATTCGCTGCAAAGCTACAGTCTTGAAGAGCCGTAGCTTACGCTGGAATGCAAACACGACCGATGTTTTCAAATTCCGGTCTTTTATTTTTGCTCATTAGCGAGGAGTTCTTCACGCCAGCCGCTGGGGGTTAACCAAACCGGCTTTCCCATCCCCGCTGCTTCAGATCCAGAGCTAAAGTCTAGGCACTCCACCCCAAGGGACGAAGGATTAAGTTGGCTAAGGACTAAAGCTGCCTAATTGATGTGCGCTTCGCTGTCGGGTTTTGTTTGTCTTGGTGTTTTAATTCTCTATCCACACACATCAACGCCAGGTGTCCCGCGCTAACAGACTGGGAAGCTGCGAAAGCACTTCCTGCCTCCAGATGTGTCCATCACAAACCCTGAGTGAAAAGGGACAGCTTGTGGAGGGGGTGGTGGTGGTGGAGATAGGGCTCCTGCCGAGCCCTCTTTTAAGTCACTTAAACAACAAATCTCGGGAGTTGAAACACGCTCTGTAAATTGCATGCGGGCTTGGAGTCACCTTCGTAGAGTTACGGAATACTACCAGGCTGATAAACTTCATGCTTCTTGCATTTGAAGAGAAGGACTTGTGTTCAAGGAGTTACGAGCCCAAGTAGATCTGAAGAGCAGGTCCTGGAAGTGTCAGGCTGATGGATTGAATCACTGAATGATTGATCGTGGTCTATCAAGTTGGTGTTGACTCTTAGCAACCACTTAGATGGATTTTCCTCCAGGACCATTCATCCTGAGTTGGTCCAGCAGGCCTTCTCCTTACCACTAGTATATCCTTACCACTTTCTACAGAGGGATGATTGAGAACATCCTGTCAGACAGCATCACAGTCTGGTTTGGAAGCATCCCTGCTTCAGACAGGAAGGCGGTGCCGAGAGTGGTGAGGACGGCAGAAAAGATTATTAGCAGTTCCTTCCTTTCCATCCAGGACGTGGCATATAAGTGTTGCTTGAGCAGGGTCCACAAGATTGTCTAGGTCACTACACACCCTTATTATTATTATTATTATTATTATTATTATTATTATTATTATTATTACTACTACTACTACTACTACTACTACTACTACTACTACTACTATTCTGCCACATCACATGCTAACTTTTCCAGAGAGGGACGGAAATGGGAAACTCAAAAATCCTCCCTTAGCTGCCCGTTTTCCAGCTTCCTCGCCAAAAAAAACCCCCCAAAATTCCAGTTCGGTGGTAGGAAGCTGCTGAGATAAGCTTTGTGGGGTTGATTATTTTTGATGGCTGATAGCATCTGGGGGGAGAGAAGCCGGGGCAGAGAAAGGAAGAGCGGATTGGCATCCTTTGATGGGGAAGACAGACAGATAACGGGGTGCCGACAGGAGCCATCGGGAGCTTCCAAAAGGAAGTATCGGTTCTCCTTCGGAATTGAATCCATCAAGGTCCCCGGCCAGCCGTCCCGATGGGACTCGGTTGTTTTCTTTCGGAGTTTGGCTCTGGGTTTGCGTGTGGCTGTGTAAGATGATGGTTTTTTTCGACAGATGGGCTGTCCGGCCACATGGGTTATTTATTTATAATACGATCCTCGGTCTCCCCCCCGGCTTAATAGTTTCCTGCGTTTGACATCAAAGATCCTAAAACGGTGAGCTCGCCCCTCCCGCTGTTATTTTCCAACCCCAGCTGGACTTTTTTCAAAAAAAAAAAATTATTTTTCACTATACACCAAAAACTACATAAACATAAATCTTTTCTTCTAACAGAACAGTGCTTTACATTTTAAATATTCTTTACATCTTATTTACATTTTATGTACATCGATAATTATGTCTTTTTCTTTCTCTGTTCTAGCCAATTATAACATTTATTCCAAATTTCATAAAATTCTGACGTCTCCTTGTCTTTTAATTCTAACGTAAGTTTGTTCATTTCTGCGCATTCCAAGGTTTTGTACATAATCATATCATTTGTGGGAATATTTTCACTCTTCCAACATTGCGCATAGGCTA
>NW_015388045.1:105550-112426 GCF_001527695.2 Protobothrops mucrosquamatus
CTCCTCCTCCTCTTTCCCTCCTCGTCCTCCTTCTCCTCTTTCCCTCCCCCTCCTCCTCTTTCTCTCTTCCTCCTCTTCCTCCTACCATTTCTCTCCTTCCCCTCCTCCTCCTCCTCTTTCTCTCTTCCTCCTTCTCTTCCTCCTCCTCCTCTGCTCCTCTTTCCCTCCTCCTTCTCTTTCTCCTTCTCCACCTCTTTCCTTCCTCTTCCTTCTCCTCCTTCTCTCCTTCTCCTTCTCGTCCTCCTCCTCTGCTCCTCCTCCTCTTTCCCTCCTCCTCCTCCTTGTCCTCCTCCTCCGTCCCCTTCCTCTTTTCCTTTCCTCTCCTTTCTGCTTCCTCTTCCCTAAAGGCCGAGCGCCAGACACTGCAGCCCTCAATCTGTGTCGTGTGGGAGTGGAAACCAATCCGGAAACAGGCAAAATCCTTGTCGATGCAGCAGAAGCCACTTCGATCCGCCATGTTTTTGCAATTGGGGACATCACTGAGGTATAAACGCTTCAGATGCCACAGGAAACCCACTGCCAGAGAGAGCAGCAGGGACCCCACTGCTCGGCCCCGAGCTTCTCATCTATCTTCTCTTCTGTTAAAACTTATTTAATCCACAGGCAGGAGCGATCATAACAAGGCCTGTGAGATACTCCCTGACATACGACATGGATAGAACAGAACAGAATAGAATAATGAAAAATAGAATAATGAAGAATAGAGTAGAACAGAATGGAATAGAATAATGTAGAATAGAATAGAATAGAATAGAATAGAATAGAATAGAATAGAATAGAATAGAATAATGATGATGATGATGATGATGATGATGATGATGATGATGATGATGATGATGATGATGATGATGTTGGAAGGTACCTTGGAGGTCTTCTAGTCCAACCCCCTGCTCAGGCAGGAAACCCTATACCATTTCGGACAAATGGCTGTCCAGTCTCTTCTTAAAAACTTCCAGTGTTGGCGCATTCACCGCTTCTGGAGGCAGGTGGTTCCACTGGTTAATTGTTCTCACTGTCAGGAAGTTTCTCCTTAGTTCTAGGTTGCTTCTCTCCTTGATGAGTTTCCATCCGTCGCTTCTTGTCCTGCCTTCAGGCGCTTTGAAGAATAGCTTGACTCCCTCTTCTTAGGGGCAGCCCCTGAGATATTGGAATACTGCTATCATGTGAATAGAATAGAATAGAATAGAATAGAATAGAATAGAATAGAATAGAATAGAACAGATGAAGAATAGAATAGAATAGAATAGAATAGAACAGATGAAGAATAGAATAGAATAGAATAGAATAGATGAAGAATAGAATAGATGAAGAATAGAATAGATGAAGAATAGAATAGAATAGAATAGAACAGAACAACCTTATTGTCACTTTAAATGTACACTAATCAGCATACATTAAAATGAGATTTCACTGCATACAGCTCTCAAAGGGTAACCACCTCCCAATATACACTGCATAAACATGCCCAATAAAATAAAATAATTATGCATATACCCACATACACAGGCATATGTGGCCCAGAGAAACCCACATTGCAGTATTTAGCCTAAGGCCAAGGCAGACCCAGGGCCATCCTTTTTCGCCTTCCTTCTGTAGGGACAGTTTTTCGTTTTGTTTTCTTTTTTTAAAAAAAAGGACCATGGGAAATGAATTTAGAAACTATTCTAAGATGCTGAATAGTTAACCGGAATGGTTGGGGAAACTTTCTTGGTTCGTCCCCACTGCTTCTTTTAAAGAAATCTTGTAAAAATCTCTTCTAACGTTCTCATTTTAAAGGGCCGTCCTGAATTAACGCCCACCGCAATCGCTTCGGGGAAATTGTTGGCTCGGCGGTTGTTTGGCCTCTCTGCCGAACTCATGGATTACGACAATGTGAGTAAGGTTCACTTTGTTGACACAGTGGCAGCTGTGGTGGGCACGATCTTCACCAGCCCATCTTTTTTTTAAATATATATATTTTATTAGTTTTTTATAATCGCAAGTGCTTAATATTTTATCCGCAACGTATTGTCTGGATGCCAACCCCTAGCTTGCTAATACATATTAAGTTCCTTTTTCTCTACCTCGTTTTTCTAGCCAGTGATAAAAGGTGTCCCATGTTCTAAAATAAACTGAATCTTCTTTCTCTTTCATTTTCAATGTCAATCTATTCATTTCTGCACACTCTTAAGGTTTTTTTAATTAACTCTTCCTCCGTTGGTAAATCTTCATTTTTCCAATGTTGAGCGAATATGATTCTTGCTGCTGTTAATACATGTAAAATTAAATCTGTACACTCTTTCTCATAGTTTCCTACAATTATGCCTAACAAAACTAATTCTGGCTTAAATTCTATATGTTTTTTTAGTCATTTTCTCTAACCATGTATGTATTCTTAACTAGAATCTTTTAGCTTTAGAGCATGTCCATCAAAGAGGGTAATAAGTGCCTGGTTTTTGTTTACATTTTCAACAATGGCTTGATATATTTTTAAACATTTTTGCTAACCTCACGGGTGTTAGATGCCATCTCTAAAACATTTTATATCAATTTTCTTCGTACGCTACCGCTTTTGTCATTCACCAACCCATCTTGACTAGATCTTCACTCTATTGTAGTTGAGGCCTTCCTGAAAATAGACATGAAGCAAGAGATTTATTCTTTACTCCGAAGCATTCACTTCATTTTTTGGGGGGGGAGGGGGAGGGAGAATTAATTTTATTATTAAAAAGGATCCCTAAGGAAATAAAGGTAGACCTTGACTCACAAAAGTTCATTTAGTGACTGTGTGAAGTTACAACAGCACCGGAAAAAGTGACTTAGGACCCGTTTTTCACGCTTAACGACCGTTGCAACATCCCCAGGGTCACGTGATCAGTATTCAGATACTTGAATCAGATAATGAGTCATGTTTATGATTGTTGCGGTGTCCCCCCAGGGATCGTGTGATCCCCTTGGGGGACCTTCTGACAAGCAAAATCAACGGGGGAAGCCAGATTCACTTAGCAAACGTGTGGCTAATTTAACAGCAGCAGTGTTTCACTTAACAGCTGTGACAAGAAAGGTCGTGAAATGGGACAACATTGTCTTAACAACTGTCTTGTTTGGCAGGCTCAGTTGTAGTCGAAAGTCAAGGACCTCCTGTATCTGGAAATAGCAGGTCCTTCAGACCCGATGTCTCTGGTTAGCGACTAATATTATGGCTTCACCTTCTACCTGTAGGTGCCTACAACGGTGTTCACCCCTCTAGAGTATGGTAGCGTTGGCATTTCAGAAGAAGCAGCTGTCCACCGATATGGTCCAGATAACATAGAGGTAGGCCCTCATCCAGTTTTCTGGTCATCAGAACGATGTAACCCGTTTATGGTGGCGCGTCCTACTTTGTGCTTTTCAGCCTTTGAGATGAACCGCAATTTTAGAAGCTGGTTAGGTAAGATCCAGGAAAGAGGACCTCAGGGTTTGGCACTTTTGAGAATGGGCTTATCGCAAGCAAAATGGTGGAATAAGGGAGAACAAGAGAGAGAGGAGGAGAGAGAGAGAAAGAGAGAGAGAGGAGCGAGGGAGGGAGAAAAGGAGAGAGAGAGAGGGGTAGGAGAGGGAGGGAGAGACCAATTCAGATTTGCAAGTCTCTGTTATTATTCCCAGTCTCAATGCAAGTAATTTTAGCCTTTGTGATGGAATAACAACTCTCTTTCAGGTGTACCACGCATTTTATAAACCCTTGGAGTTTGTTGTGGCCGAAAGAGATGCTACTCAGTGCTACATAAAAGTAAGTTGGCCTTCCTAAATGTCTCAAGGGGCTTACAATCTCTATCAGAAACCCTTGGGGGTTCATACAAGGGCTTTTTTAAAATAAAAAAAACATCAACAACATAAAACGCTTTTGTTTTTGCTTTTTTCCTGACCTTTCCATCTTCCATCCTCCCCAAGGAAAAAAAATATCTTGTGCAAATTCCTTGCACAAGATTTTGAAGATTCTTGTTCTGTTCTGTTTCTGGCCTGGCCTGGCCTAGCCTAGCTTAGCCTATTCCATTCCATTCCATTCTTATTGTACATTCTATTCTATTCTATTCTATTCTATTCTATTCTATTCTATTCTATTCTACTCCATTCCATTCCAATCTGTTATTCTATTCTATTCTATTCTATTCTATTCTATTCTATTCTCAATAAAGATTCTATTCTATTCTCAATAAAGATTCTATTCTATTCTCAGAAAGATTCTATTCTATTCTATTCTCAATAAAGATTCTATTCTCAATAAAAATTCTATTCTATTCTCAGTAGAGATTCTATTCTATTGTATTCTATTCTCAATAAAATTCTATTCTATTCTCAATAAAAATTCTATTCTATTCTATTCTATTCTATTCTCAGTAAAGATTCTATTCTATTCTATTCTATTCTATTCTCAATAAAGATTCTATTCTATTCTCAATAAAGATTCTATTCTATTCTCAGTAAAGATTCTATTCTATTCTCAAATATTCTATTCTATTCTCAATAAAGATTCTATTCTATTCTCAATAAAAATTCTATTCTATTCTCAGTAGAGATTCTATTCTATTCTCAAAGATTCTATTCTATTGTATTCTATTCTCAATAAAGATTCTATTCTATTCTCAATAAAAATTCTATTCTATTCTCAGTAAAGATTCTATTCTATTCTCAAAGATTCTATTCTATTGTATTCTATTCTCAATAAAGATTCTATTCTATTCTATTCTATTATATTCTCAGTAAAGATTCTATTCTATTCTCAAAGACTCGATTCTATTGTATTCTATTCTCAACAAAGATTCTATTCTATTCTCAGTAAAGATTCTATTCTATTCTATTCTCAATAAAGATTCTATTCTATTCTATTCTATTCTATATTCTATCCCATCCTCTCTAATCCTGACTAGTTGCAAACTCCCTGTTCTTTGTGAATCCTTCGCAGATGGTGTGCCTGCGTGAAAAAGATCAGCGGATCCTGGGTCTTCATTTCATTGGCCCAAACGCTGGCGAAGTTATTCAAGGCTTCGCTCTTGGAATCAAGTAAGTTTAAAGAATGCCAGTCTCACAGCCTAGCCTCCCCCCAGCTGCCTTGTTTCTTAAACCTGCTCTTTCAAGTCTCTCCAAGATAATAAAAAAAAAAAAATTGCGATTGCCATTTTAGCCGGACTAGATCATATCCAGTGTTTGGGGTTTCTTTTATGTTCCTATTTCCTCTAGTTTGATGAAAACTACGGCATCCTTGATTAATAAAAGTGCAGCTTAGGAACGGACGTGTCAGCTTTTGGTTTTTATGTTTACGAAATAGGTTTCTTGGCAAAACTTGCGTTTTTGATCCCTTCCCTGTTCTGCAAATATATATATATATATGAAAAATTAGCTTTGCAGTCCAGCTGCTGCTGACTCTTCAAAGTGTAACAAAGGGGGAAGGGGTTTCCTGTTATGTGTTTCCCCCCCCCCTATTCTCGGGATAATAAATGATCGTTCAGAAGCTTTTCTTTAAAAGAGAGAGGACTAAAACCTTGTTTTGATTACGTTTCTCTTTTAACAAAGAGAGAATCATGAGAGCTTTGGAGGGGGAAAAATATTCAGGATTTTTTCCCCCTCTTCAGATGTTTCCCTATTATTTTTTTGGGTCCATGCCCAAAAGACTGCATAAAGTTACTTGAAAACTTTAGATTGGATATAATTCCATTCATTTTTGCTGTGTGTGTGTGTGTTTCTGTATGCCTTGCTTGTTCTTGCCAACCCTGACCTCTGGTGTTTGGCCAGAATAGATCTTAAGAAATGAAAATAGACAATGGGATGTAGACCATGGCTGGCATGACTAAGGAAGAGAAGAAATAGGGGTGATCTGAAAGCTGTCTTCCAGTACTTGAGGGGCTGTCACAGAGAAGGGGGCGGGAGTTTGACCTCTTCTCTAAAGCATCTGAGGACAGGAGAAGAAGTAACAGATGGAAACTTATCAAAGAGGGATCCCACCCAGAACTAAGGAGAAACTTCCTGACAGTGAGAACAATCGGTGGAACAGCTTGCCTCTAGAAGCTGTGGATGCTCCATCCCTGGAAGTTCTCAAGAAGAGATTAGACAGCCATTTGACTGGGATGATATAGGATCTCCTGCCTTGAACAGGAGGTTTGACTAGAAGACCTTCAGCAGTTGTGGGTGCTCCATCACCGGTGGGTTTTAAGAAGAGACTGGACGGCCGTTTATCCAGAATAGTAGAGGGGTCTCCTGCTTGAGCAGAGGGCTGGACTAGAAGACCTCCAAGGTCCCTTCCAGTCCTACTAGAATGTTCTATATAGATCTCTTTCCCTCCCGATTCTGAACCAATATGGTCAACCCTGGAATATGGTGGACTTTCCTACTGAAGGAAGATTAAGATAAGATAAGATAAGATCAGATAAGATAACCTTTATTGTCATTTTTTTTTACTGTGGGCACAACGGCACACATCAAAAATGAAATTTACTTGCCCGCTCTCAAAGTGAAACACATACATGGCACACACCTAAACATACTATATACAACATAGGTATAGACCAGGGGTAGTCAACCTTGGCTCTTTTATGACTCGTGGACTTCAACTCCCAGAATTCCTGAGCCAGCTGTGGTTTTATAAGGCTGTTAGCCGCCCTGAGTCCGGTGAGGAGAAGGGCGGGGTACAAATTAAATTATTATTATTATTATTATTATTAATTCTGGGAGTTGAAGTCCACGAGTCATAAAAGAGCCAAGGTTGACTACCCCTGGTATAGACCCACACCCCTACATATACCTAACAAATAAATATTAAATACTGTCCATCTTGAATATATAACGGAAGGAGGAACTGAGTTAATTCTGGAGAAAAGTGACCGGGATAGGAACAGACTCCACCAGATAAAACATAAAGATTCC
>NW_015388045.1:113901-139858 GCF_001527695.2 Protobothrops mucrosquamatus
GTGGAAAGAATCAATGCAGGGGGTCTCGCCTTAACGACCGTAATTGACCCCAAAATTTCTCCTCCTGCTAAGCAAAACATTTGTTAAGTGAATTTTGCCCCATTTTACAACTTTTCTTGCCACAGTTGTTAGGTGAATCTGGCTTCCCCTTCGACTTGGCTTGTCGGATGGCCGCAAAAGGGGACACTGCGACCGTCATAAATGTGAGTCAGTTGCCACGCCTCTGAATTCTGATCCCGTGACTACGGGGAGGCTGCAACGGTCGTAAGTGTGAAAAAACGGTCGTAAGTTGCTTTTTCCAGGGCCGTTGTAACGGTCACTAAATGAACTGTCGCAAGACGAGGCCTGATTGTAGAAGAGGTGTTTCCCCCTCCCCCCCCCCACAAATTGTTTCTTATTTTCACCTCAGCCAGAAGGTGGAGATGCTGGCTAAGAGATTAGCCCAGGAGTGAAGTGATATCAAATGATAATAAAATGGGCCGGATGGCTAGGAAAATGCCAAGAAATGGCCAGCCGTGGTGATTTCTATTGTTAGCGATTGGATCGGGATAACCCTGCCTTAGTGTTTATTTCCAGAGCGAATAAAAGGTTATCTGGACTTTGTTCGCCACAAAACGTGTACCGCTTTATACTGCACTAGTGAGGCCACACTTGGAAAAACTGTGTGCAGTTCCTGTGGCTGCAATCCAAAAAAGAGGTTGAGACTCTAGAAAGAGTGCAGAGAAGAGCAACAAAGATGATTAGGGGAGGCTAAACCACACAATGAATAATTGTGGGAAATAGGTATGCCAATCCGCTCTGGTTGGTGGCTTGACAGTCTAGGTTTAAAAGCTTTCAGTTTTAGAAGACTAACTCATAAATTGGGCTGCACTACTCAAAGCTGAGAACATGGAACTAGGAGTTGAAGACCAGTTGCTCCAGTAAGTTGATCGATGGGATTATAGAAAGGAAAGAGGATGTAGGCTAGGTTCATGTATCTTGATAGGTCAAGGGCCTTCAAACTTGGCCCTTTGATGACTTGTGGACTTCCTGGCTGAGGAATTCTGGGAGTTGAAGTCCACAAGTCATCAAAGGGCCACGTTTGAAGAGCCCGGGTCTAAAACTCTTAAAAACTCTTCAGTTTTAGAAGACTAACTCATTCATTGGGCTGCAGTACTCAAAGCTGAGAACACGGAACTAGGAGTTGATGAAGACCAGTTGCTCCAGTAAGTTGATCGATGGGATTGTAGAAAGGAAGGAGAGGATGTAGGCTAGATTCATGTATCTTGACGGGTGGTTTGGGTTCTGCAATTACCCAGTGTCTCTGAAAAGAACTACATTCCCTCTGTCCAAGTCTCCCATTGGAGCCAGTATCCTTATGCTGCCAATGTTTATTTTCTGTGGTTTTAGACTCGCGAGACCAACTCCAGCGAAAGCCGCCTGCAAACCGATCCCATTTCTGGAACATTCGCTCTTCCTGTTTATTTCACGGGACGGAGACATCTAGATGGAGGCTGGTGAGCTGGAACTGGGTGCCAAAGCAGGAGCAGAAGGACACCCAAAAAGATCCACTGCTTTTCTGAGAAGTTCTGCCTTGCATTTTCCAGGGATGGTGTGGTTTTTTTTTGTTTTTTTTTGCCACGACAACTTCAAGCAGCCTCGTGTCCATGCCAAAAAGCCAACCAACGTTGTGAGATATTTCCTGGGCGCGCAGATATTTGTGCGTTTGAGGAACACACTCAAAGTCACGGGATGCCGGCTGATGACAGCTTGTGTATAAATCCACTCCGTGGGGTAGACAGGCCTGATGCTTGCTGGTGCCTTGTTGAGCAGAAGGAAATTACTTTGGGATGGATGGTAGGCAATTTCATAGAGGGATTAAAAAAAATAGGTTTTTGCTGAATTTTGTAGAGGCGGTGGTTCATTTGGGGTAAGGCCTCGGCTTATGACCACAATGGAGGCTAATATTTCTATTGCTAAGCAAGACGGTTGTTAAGTGAGTTTTGCCCCATTTTACAACCTTGCTCGCCACAGTTCTCAAGCAAATCACTGCCGTTACTAAATTAGTAAAATAACACACAGTCTCCTGGTGATTGGTGCAAAGCCATCCAGCTGGCTTTCATGACTAAGGTGGGACTAGAACTCACTGTCTCCTGGTGACTGGCCCAAAGTCAGCCAAGAGGCTTTCATGCCTAAGGTGGGACTAGAACTCACTGTCTCCTGGTGATGGGCCCAAAGTCACCCAGCTGGCTTTTGTGCCTAAGGCAGGACTAGAACTCACTGTCTCCTGGCGATTGGTGGAAAGCCATCCAGCTGGCTTTCATGACTAAGGTGGGACTAGAACTCACTCTCTCCTGGTGATTGGTGCAAAGCCACCCAGCCAGCTTTCATGACTAAGGTGGAACTAGAACTCCCAGCCTCCTGGCGACGGGCCCAAAGTCACCCAGCTGGCTTTTGTGCCTAAGGCGAGACTAGAACTCAGGGTCTCTCCATTTCTAGCCCTAGCACCTTAACCACTAGGCGCAGCTGGCTCTATGATAGATCGATATAAACTGGATTTGTCCCTTTCATCCGTTTTCTATCATCTCTCTCTTCGCCCACCACTTGGTTGCAAACTTTTCAGCAGTCAACAACGAGAAATCTTCAGGAAGAGAACACTTGGAGGCACTGTTTGAACAACACGCTCCCCCCACGCCCACCCCTCCGGGTGACAACCGGGACAGAACGTGATGTAATTACTTGATCACGTCTGAAAACCTGTCTGCCAGATGTCAGGGAGTTAATTGTGGCTCTATTATGCCCGTCTTAAGTCGACATTGTCAGCTATTATTCCTCTTAATCCCCCAACATCATGGCTTAATGATGGGCCGTTGAAGATGTCCCCTTCAGCGCCTCTTTGTGGCTCATGTTCACCCCTGGGCTGCAGGCAGCAGGAGCAGTAGATGGCGTAGCGGCGTTCGGTGTTCGGCTGAGCTGTCTTTATTCTCGCAGGCAGGTTGTCCTCGACTTTGCAGCACTTTGTTTAGTGACCATTCATGGTGACGACAGTATTGAAAAATGAATTCCCCAGACAGCATGGAATTGAGGTCCATGCATCTTAATGTTGCCAAGCTTAAAGTACAGAGAACTAATCCAATCCAGTAATTATATTTATTTATGTCTGTCTGTCTGTCTGTCTGTCTGTCTGTCTATCATCTATCTATCTATCTATCTATCTATCTATCTATCTATCTATCTATCTATCTATCTATCTATCTATCTATCTATCTATCTATCCCTATCCTATCCTATCCTATCTATCTATCCCTATCCTATCCTATCTATCTATCTATCCATTCATCTACCAATCATCTCTGTGTCTATCATCTCTCTCTCTGTCTATCTACCTACCTACCTACCTATTCATTCATCTACCAATCAACTCTGTCTGTCTGTCTATCTATCTATCTATCTATCTATCTATCTATCTATCTATCTATCTATCTATCCCTATCCTATCTATCTATCCATCCATCCATCCATCACTTATCTGTTTGTCTGTCTACCTATCCACCCATCCATCCATCCATCCATCCATCCATCCATCCATCACTTATCTGTTTGTCTGTCTACATCTATCCATCCACCCACCCACCCACCCATCCATCCATCCATCCATCCATCCNGTGGAAAGAATCAATGCAGGGGGTCTCGCCTTAACGACCGTAATTGACCCCAAAATTTCTCCTCCTGCTAAGCAAAACATTTGTTAAGTGAATTTTGCCCCATTTTACAACTTTTCTTGCCACAGTTGTTAGGTGAATCTGGCTTCCCCTTCGACTTGGCTTGTCGGATGGCCGCAAAAGGGGACACTGCGACCGTCATCAATGTGAGTCAGTTGCCACGCCTCTGAATTCTGATCCCGTGACCACGGGGAGGCTGCAACGGTCGTAAGTGTGAAAAAACGGTCGTAAGTCGCTTTTTCCAGGGCCGTTGTAACGGTCACTAAATGAACTGTCGCAAGACGAGGCCTGATTGTAGAAGAGGTGTTTCCCCCCCCCCACAAATAGTTTCTTATTTTCACCTCAGCCAGAAGGTGGAGATGCTGGCTAAGAGATTAGCCCAGGAGTGAAGTGATATCAAATGATAATAAAATGGGCCGGATGGCTAGGAAAATGCCAAGAAATGGCCATCGGTGGTGATTTCTATTGTTAGCGATTGGATCGGGATAACCCTGCCTTAGTGTTTATTTCCAGAGCGAATAAAAGATTATCTGGACTTTGTTTGCCACAAAATGTGTACCGCTGTATACTGCACTAGTGAGGTCACACTTGGAAGAACTATGTGCAGTTCCTGTCGCTGCAATCCAAAAAAGAGATTGAGACTCTAGAAAGAGTGCAGAGAAGAGCAACAAAGATGATTAGGGGAGGCTAAACCACACAATGAACAATTGTGGGAAATAGGTGTGCCAATCCGCTCCGGTTGGTGGCTTGACAGTCTAGGTTTAAAAGCTTTCAGTTTTAGAAGACTAACTCATAAATTGGGCTGCACTACTCAAAGCTCAGAACACGGAACTAGGAGTTGATGAAGACCAGTTGCTCCAGTAAGTTGGTCGATGGGATTGTAGAAAGGAAGGAGAGGATGTAGGCTAGATTCATGTATCTTGATAGGTCAAGAGCCTTCAAACTTGGCCCTTTGATGACTTGTGGACTTCCTGGCTGAGGAATTCTGGGAGTTGAAGTCCACAAGTCATCAAAGGGCCACGTTTGAAGAGCCCGGGTCTAAAACTCTTAAAAACTCTTCAGTTTTAGAAGACTAACTCATTCATTGGGCTGCAGTACTCAAAGCTGAGAACACGGAACTAGGAGTTGATGAAGACCAGTAAGTTGATCGATGGGATTGTAGAAAGGAAGGAGAGGATGTAGGCTAGATTCATGTATCTTGACGGGTGGTTTGGGTTCTGCAATTACCCAGTGTCTCTGAAAAGAACTACATTCCCTCTGTCCAAGTCTCCCATTGAAGCCAGTATCCTTATGCTGCCAATGTTTATTTTCTGTGGTTTTAGACTCGCGAGACCAACTCCAGCGAAAGCCGCCTGCAAACCGATCCCATTTCTGGAACATTCGCTCTTCCTGTTTATTTCACGGGACGGAGACATCTAGATGGAGGCTGGTGAGCTGGAACTGGGTGCCAAAGCAGGAGCTGAAGGACACCCAAAAAGATCCACTGCTTTTCTGAGAAGTTCTGCCTTGCATTTTCCAGGGATGGTTGTTTTTTTTTTTGCCACGACAACTTCAAGCAGCCAAAAAGCCAACCAACGTTGCGAGAGATTTCCTGGGCGCGCAGATATTTGTGCGTTTGAGGAACACACTCAAAGTCACGGGACGCCGGCTGATGACGGCTTGTGTATAAATCCACTCCGTGGGGTAGACAGGCCTGATGCTTGCTGGTGCCTTGTTGAGCAGAAGGAAATTACGTTGGGATGGATGGTAGGCAATTTCATAGAAGGATTAAAAAAACCACAACCTTTTGGCTGAATTTTGTAGAGGCGGTGGTTCATTCGGGGTAAGGCCTCGGCTTCTGACCACACTGGAGGCAAAAATTTCTGTTGCTCAGCAAGGCGGTTGTTAAGTGAGTTTTGCCCCATTTTACGACCTTGCTCGCCACGGTTCTCAAGCAAATCACTGCCGTTACTAAATTAGTAAAAGAACATACAGTCTCCTGGGGATTGGCTCAAAGCCATCCAGCTGGCTTTCAGGACTAAGGTGGGACTAGAACTCACTGTCTCTGGTGATTGGCCCAAAGCCACCCACCCAGCTTTCATGATTAAGGTGGAACTAGAACTCCCAGCCTCCTGGTGATTGGCCCAAAGTCACCCAGCTGGCTTTTGTGCCTAAGGCGAGATTAGAACTCAGGGTCTCACAGCTAGGCACAGCTGTGATAGATCTATCTATCTATGATAGATCGATATAAACTGGATTTGTCCCTTTCATCCATTTTCTATCATCTCTCTCTTCGCCCACCACTTGGTTGCAAACTTTTCAGCAGTCAACAACGAGAAATCTTCAGGAAAAGAACACTTGGAGGCACTGTTTGAAAAACACGCTCCCCCCCACGCCCACCCCTCCGGGTGACAACCGGGACAGAACGTGATGTAATTACTTGATCACGTCTGAAAACCTGTCTGCCAGATGTCAGGGAGTTAATTGTGGCTCTATTATGCCCGTCTTAAGTCGACATTGTCAGCTATTATTCCTCTTAATCCCCCAACATCATGGCTTAATGATGGGCCGTTGGAGATGTCCCCTTCAGCGCCTCTTTGTGGCTCATGTTCACCCCTGGGCTGCAGGCAGCAGGAGCAGTAGATGGTGTAGCGGCGTTCGGTGTTCGGCTGAGCTGTCTTTATTCTCGCAGGCAGGTTGTCCTCGACTTTGCAGCACTTTGTTTAGTGACTGTTCGTAGTGACGACAGTATTGAAAAATGAATTCCCCAGACAGCATGGAATTGAGGTCCATGCATCTTAATGTTGCCAAGCTTAAAGTACAGAGAACTAATCCAATCCAGTAATTATATTTATTTATGTCTGTCTGTCTGTCTGTCTGTCTGTCTGTCTATCATCTATCATCTATCATCTATCTATCTATCTATCTATCTATCTATCTATCTATCTATCCCTATCCTATCCTATCTATCTATCCCTATCCTATCTATCTATCTATCTATCTATCTATCTATCTATCTATCTATCCATTCATCTACCAATCATCTCTGTGTCTATCATCTCTCTCTCTGTCTATCTACCTACCTACCTATTCATTCATCTACCAATCANTTTTTTCCCCTCCCCCTCCATTGTTTTTTAGCTAGTTGTGCTTTTTTTCCGACAAGTCACGGTGAAAAGAAAAGAAAAACCTCTGCATTTCCTTCCTCTGTGGAGCTGCATTTCCCCCTCCTCTCATTTGCAAACCTGCCAAAGTTAGCGAGAAAAGTTCCAGATGGGATTTGCAGTCATATTTAAATTCCTAAGAATCCCCCCCTCATCACCTTAGCCAGGGCAGGCAGTCTTGTAGGACCGGTCAGACATAGAATAATAGGCTTGGAAGGGACCTTGGAGGTCTTCTAGTCCAGCCCCTTATCCAAGCAGGAGATCCTATACCGTTTTAGATGAATGGCTGTCCAGTCTCTTCTTGAAAACTTCCAGCGATGGAGTGCCCAAAACTTCTGGAGGCAAGCTGTTCCACTGATTAATTGCTCTCATTGTCAGGAAATTTCTCCTTAATTCAAAGTTGGATCTTTCTTTAACGATCAGATTCAGCCATAGTTTCGTTCCATACAGTATTAACCTTGTGAACTCTAAAGCTTCCTCTTTCTGTTATGTATTCAAGGTGGGCAGTGATTAATGTTTATATGTTATTTATATGTAAGGGTGTAGGTTTATACATATGTTGTATATAGCATGTTTAAAGTTGTGTTATGTGTGTGTACACTTTGAGAGTAAGGAACTAAATTTCATTTTTAATGTGTGCCAGTGTGCCCACAGTAAAAAATGACAATAAAGGTTATCTACCTATCTTTCTATCTCCATCCATCTGTCCGTCCGTCCGTCCGTCCGTCCGTCCGTCTATCCATCCATCCATCCATCCATCTATCCTAGCTAGCTAGATAGCTATCTAGCTGGATAGCTATCTGACAAGTTGAAACAGAGAGGCATTTAGCTGCCCATGTATCTCTCTCTCATATCTATCTATCTATCTATCTATCTATCTATCTATCTATCTATCTATCTATCTATCTATCTATCTATCTATCTATCTATCTATCTATCTATCTATCTATCTATCTATCATCTTTCACCCATTACTTCTTCTCCTGCCCTCAGAAGCTTTGAAGAATTGGTTGACCCTCTCTTCTCTTTGACAGCCCCTCAAATATTGGAAGACATCTGTTATGTCACCCCTAGTCCTTCTCTTTGTTAGACTAGACTAGACCTACCTAGGTCCCCTCAACCATTCATCATGCGATTTAGCCTCCAGATCCCTTACCATCTTTGTTGCTGTCCTGTGGACCCTCTTCTAGTTGACCTTGATTCAATGAACAGGCATCTTTAGAGAAGTATAGCCATCATCAATGAGGATCTAATCCTTGCTTACCCTTTGGTGACCCTCCAGCTTGGCCACCTCTGGGGACGGCTTCCTCCTGCCTTATTATTATTGGTCTGGCTTTTGTGTCACTTTCAGGAAAATCTGGGCAGTGTGTCGCACAATAGGAGCTAATCTAAGCAAGAGAAGCCTTCTTCAGTGCACCATTAGTGTAGCTTTGAGGAAGCTGTCGAGACTTGGGGAGACTTTTCAGAAATAGCTGAAAGCTTCCGTGGGACCGGGAGGAGGGAAGCCCAGAAATCGGCACATCAGTTTGCCTGTCGTCGTGTTTTATTTTTCTTCCAACATTGACTAATGACGTGTTTCCTCTGACTTCCTTCTTGGATCATCTGTGGCTCTGTTTATGGTCTCCTGCCTCCTTGTCTCCTGTCTCAACTGGCTGCCCCTAAGACTAGATCTTTGGGTGACTTCACTCCTCCTTACCTTGGCCTGAATGGATCTGTCATCTGTCACTCATGTGCCTTTTTTTCTAACATCTACTTCCCACGCGGCTAACCTTGAGGCGCACAATGCGTTCGTGAGTCTCCTTCGCTTCATTCCCTCTTCATCAGAAGGCAGGGCAAGTCCCCTCGTTGAGATAAGAAAAATTGCCTTGGTGGCTGAACTTGTGAAAACAGGACCTTGCTATTTGTACTTAACAAGGAGTCCTCCCTTTTTTTAATTTTGAGCAGAGGCCAAGTTGTTTTGTCTCAACAAAACGTGCATTTTACGTTCCCTGGTCAGATCAGGGTCAGTCGAAGTCTCGTCCCAGTCGGTCAACTCTTCCAAGGACAGATTTAATGCTTGTTCATCAACCGAAGGCCTCCAGATGTTGAGTTGCTCAACATTTTCATGATCATTTCATTCCAGCGTAGCAGAAGTCAGAACGCCATGTTTCATGATCTCAGGAAGAAATCCTACAGCTTCCTTCCTTCCTTCCTTCCTTCCTTCCTTTCCCCCTCCCTCCCTCCATTGCCCTCCCACCCTCTAATCCTTCTTTCTTTCTTTCTTTCTTTCTTTCTTTATTTCTTTATTTCTTTCTTCTTTCTTTCTTTCTTTCTTTCTTTCCTTCATTCATTCCCCCCTCCCTCCCTCTATTGCCCTCCCACCCTCTAATCTTTCTTCTTTCTTTCTTTCTTTCTTTCTTTCTTTCTTTCTTTCTTTCTTTTTCTTTCTTTCTTTCCTTCCTTCCTTCCTTCCTTCTTTCCCTCCCTCCCTCCATTGCCCTCCGACCCTCCAATCCTTCTTTCCTTCTTTCTTTCTTTCTTTCTTTCTTTCTTTCTTTCTTTCTTTCTTCTTTCTTTTTCTTTCTTTCTTTCCTTCCTTCCTTCCTTCTTTCCCTCCCTCCCTCCCTCCATTGCCCTCCTACCCTCCAATCCTTCTTTCCTTCCTTCTTTCTTTCTTTCCTTTCTTCCTCCCTCCCTCCCTCCCATAAAGTCTCTCTTGAATTAAACCAATTTTTTTTCTCAATTTGTCACCAGAGAATCTCTTCATTAGAGTCCGCTTTCCTAAAGACAGAGCCCCATCAGGCTAAATTCAGCTTCTAGTGCCTTTATGACTAATATGTGTAGCCTGTAATCCGGAGACTGACAGCTCCTTTCCCAGTGAAAACATTTCATGAAAAGGCATGCGAGTTTTTTTTAATAAAAGGCGCGGCTAATTTCCTTCTGGTTCGTTTGCCGTCCTAGGCGGCTTTTCCACCTAAACTCCCCCACTGCTCGATTGCCATCTTTAAACTGCTACTTTATCCCTTCATCCCCCTATCCCAGTGGATCTTAAATTGAAGATAATCACCTCCCAAGGGGGTGATTTGACAATATCCGGGGATGGGTGAATGGAGCAATTTGTAACTGCTTGTCTCTGAATTGATGTAAAGGCAGGTGGGAAAGACCTGGGGTGATTGGGTGAAGAGCCAACGGACCAGACAGATAAGAGACAACATAGCCCTCAGCTGCAGAATGGGCAGGGTAAGAAACTCAGAAGGGACCCTCCCTATTTTTTCGTGGCATGAGAATTGTACTTGTGCAAGTTTCAGTCAAAGCCGCTTTGCGATAAAGTGGAACGCTTATCTGATCACAGTTCTTTCGCTGTCTCCTTTATAGCCTGACAAACTAAAGATTGTACGTTAGATCAGAGGTTCCCAACCTTTTGGGCACCAGGGACCGGTTCCGTGGAGAGAGGTTTTTCCGCAGACCGGAGGGGGACGTGGTTTTGTGTGCTGCCTGCATCCCATGGATGGGGCTTTGCTTGTTTGTGCGGACCGGTTGCTGGCGGACTAGTAGCGGTCCATGGACCGGGGGATTGGGGACCCCTGCATTAGGTAGCTCTGGGCTATGATGTCTCTTATCTGACCGGTCCCTTGTCAGCGTCTCTTCTCGTCCTGTCTCCAAGATCTTTCTCGCAGGCCATTGTAGTTGAAGATCCAGTTTGAGACAGCTGATGGTGCGTAAAACGACACATTCTGTGGGATTTGGGGGTAATAACAGAATAACAAGAGTTGGAAGGGACCTTGGAGGTCTTCTAGTCCAACCCCCTGCTCAAGCAAGAGAGCCTAGATCAGGGGTCGGCAACCTTGGCTCTTTTATGACTCGTGGACTTCAACTCCCAGAATTCCTGAGCCAGCCGTGCTGGCTCAGGAATTCTGGGAGTTGAAGTCCACGAGTCATAAAAGAGCCAAGGTTGCCTACCCCTGCCCTAGATGATTGGACAGGATAGACTGTAGAAAGAGGAGAGAGATGCTGTAACCACACAGTAAGAAGTAAATTTATAATTGTATTTATAGCTGCTGTAAATATTTATAGCTTCTTCGTATCTTTTTTCTTTCTGTGCTGTTTTCCTTTTGTTTTTCCCCCCTTTTCTTGCTCTTTTAGCTTTCTCTTTGATTTCTTTCTTTGTCTTTTCTTTTTCTTCCTCTATATGGGTTCGAATTAGTTTTTATCTGCCTTTTAATTTTTTAATAAAAATTATATAGAAACATATAAAAATTAAGCATGAGAAAACAGCCCTTGGTTTTTATATAAAGTTTCAACAAGTTGACTTATACAATACAGTATTTAAAACATCCCGAACAATACAGATGGCAAAGAAATTTTAAAATAAGATCACTTCATCTGTCATTAAAAGGCATTTATTCTTTCGGCAAGATTAGGGTGAAAAAAAAAAAAACACCGAGTATTTTTTCTCTCCTCTTTAATTACCAGCCTTCAGCAAGGCAGAGGAGATGCTCAATGTATAAAAAGAGAAGCAACATTTACCCAAAGATTTTTTTTTAATTAGGCTGTTATTCTTGTGTGTTTGTGTGTGTGTGTGTGTGTGTGTGTGTGTGTGTGTGCATGTTTGTGTAGAGACCCTGCTAATCTTTGGCCTAGATTTTGCTGATCTCAGCTAGACATAATCATAGTGTTTATTGGCCAATGGCCAAAGAAATAATAATGCCATTTTGTGACATATTGGCAGAGATTTTCACAGACTGCAATTATGACAGCTTTCAGATAAGAAACACATCCTCCGCTCTATCATATTAGGGCGGAATCTGGCAACCGGTGCCAAATTAGTCACCTTAAAAATGTCTGGTTTTTTTCTTCTTGCGTTTTAGAACTGGTTTTTTTGTGGCTGTTGACATGAACACGGAGAAGAGTAACGTAGGGCACCAATAAAGGTAGACTATTTGTAGCTCAGGGTTGAAATGAGGGGTCCTTGGTACTCTCCGAGCTTGGTGGTTTTCTTGCAGACGTTTCATGACCTAAACTAGATAACATCATCAGTGCTAGAAGGGAGTGGAATTTATGGAGAGGAGGAGGGAGGGAGGGAGGGAGGGAGGAAGGAAGGAAGGAAGGAAGGAAGGAAGGACTATGGGGTCCTTGGTGCTCTCCGAGCTTGGTGGTTTTCTTGCAGACGTTTCATGACCCAAACTAGGTAACATCATCAGTGCTAGAAGGGAGTGGAATTTATGGAGAGGAGGAGGAGGGAGGGAGGGAGGAAGGAAGGAAGGACTATGAGGTTCTAGGTACCCTCTGAGCTTGTTTGTTTTCTTGTAGATGTTTCATGACCCAAACTAGGTAATCAGTGCTAGGAGGGAGTGGAATTCATGGAGAGGAGGGAAGGAAGGAAGGAAGGAAGGAAGGAAGGAAGGAAGGACTATGAAGTTCTAGGTACCCTCTGAGCTTGTTTGTTTTCTTGTAGATGTTTCATTACCCAAACTAGGTAACATCATCAGTGCTGGAAGGGAGTGGGGTTTGCACTGATGATGTTACCTAGTTTGGGTAATGAAACATCTACAAGAAAACAAACAAGCTCAGAGGGTGAAACATCTTCAAGAAAGCAGCCAAGCTCAGAGAGCACCAAGGACCCCATGCCTCCTCTTCCTCCTCCTCCTCCTCTTCCTCAGTGACCCCAGGACACTGCAACCGTCATAAATATGAGCCAGTTGGCAAGCATCCGAATTTTGATCACCACAGAGATGCTGCAACGGTTGTTAAGTATGAAAAACGGTCCTAGGTCCCTTTTTTTCAATCCCGTTGTAACTTTTGAACAGTCACTAAATGAACGGTTGTACATTGAGCACGACCTGTAAAGCAAAAGCAGTAGGGGGAAAAAAATGAATACTGCGGCTCGTGACGTTCGTACCGTTTCAAAAGAGCCTGCAGAATAAGGGCCCTTGTTTCAAATCGTGCCTTTGACCACGATTCAAATGAAGATATACAACCTTGCTCTTCTCAGGAACTAAGCTGTGGTTTTGGAAAGTGAAAAGAAGTAAATACGGTACCTGAATGGGGCTTTGGACTCATTTTAAAACCAGTGATGGATTTGCTACTAACGCTGGAACTTTTTAATTTAAAGTTCAGCGTTCCCTTTCATTTCATAAACCCAGCAAAGGCCTACAGGAGAAAACTCCCACGTTCCTTCTCAAATATTTCCGTCCTTTTATGAGGATGGCCTTGACCAGGCCGCTGATAGTGTTGTCTACATTTTCCCTTCTCCCGTTAGGCTATCAGAAACTCCTTCGGCATGTGCCGAGATTCCACCATCAGGGTCAAGTCACCTGCCTCTCCTGAGTTGTAAATCAAGGGCCTCCGTCTGCCGTAGTAAATCTCATCACCGTGTCTTGAGCAGTCCTGCCACCCGGCGTTCCGGGTTATGGTTCTCATGCTGTGGCTGCAAAAATCAGGCAGGAAAAGATTTTTTTTAAAAAATATTATTTTTTTTTGCTGCGAACTAGAGATTACTTGGAGTTTTGCAGCCTAGATATGGCTCTGCTATTAAGGATATTGTTTCAAACTCAGCATTTTGAAGAGATTAATATCCTGAATCTGAGAGAGATGGGCGGTTAAGAAATATGGGATAGATAGATAGATAGATAGATAGATAGATAGATAGATAGATAGATAGATAGATAGATAGATAGATAGATAGATAGATAGATAGATAGATAGATATAGAAATAGAAATAGAAATAGAAATAGAGACAGATTAATAGATGATAGATATTAATATAGATTGATATTAAGATAGATTGATAGATGATAGAGATCGAGATAGATATAGAAATAGAGACAGATTAATAGATGATAGATATTTAGATAGATAGATAGATAGATAGATAGATAGATAGATAGATAGATAGATAGATAGATAGATAGATAGATAGATAGATAGATGATAGATAGATGGATGATAGAGATCGAGATAGATAGATATAGAAATAGAGACAGATTAATAGATGATAGATATTAAGATAGATTGATATTAAGATAGATAGATAGATAGATTGATAGATGATAGAGATCGAGATAGATAGATATAGAAATNAACAACATCAGTGCTAGAAGGGAGTGGAATTTATGGAGAGGAGGAGGGAGGGAGGGAGGGAGGGAGGGAGGGAGGGAGGAAGGGAAGGGAAGGGAAGGGAAGGGGAGGAAGGAAGGAAGGAAGGACGGAAGGAAGGAAGGAAGGAAGGACTATGAAGTTCTAGGTACCCTCTGAGCTTGTTTGTTTTCTTGTAGATGTTTCATTACCCAAACTAGGTAACATCATCAGTGCTAGAAGCGAGGGGGGTTTGCACTGATGTTACCTAGTTGGGTCATGAAACATCTTCAAGAAAGCAGCTAAGCTCAAAGAGCACCAAGGACCCCATGCCTCCTCTTCCTCCTCCTCCTCCTCTTCCTCAGTGACCCCAGGACACTGCAACCGTCATAAATATGAGCCAGTTGGCAAGCATCCGAATTTTGATCACCACAGAGATGCTGCAACGGTTGTTAAGTATGAAAAACGGTCCTAGGTCCCTTTTTTTCAATCCCGTTGTCACTTTTGAACAGCCACTAAATGAACGGTTGTACATTCAGCACGACCTGTAAAGCAAAAGCAGTAGGGGAAAAAAAATGAATACTGCGGCTCACAAGGATGTGTGACGTTCGTACCGTTTCAAAAGAGCCTGCAGAATAAGGGCCCTTGTTTCAAATCGTGCCTTTGACCACGATTCAAATGAAGATATACAACCTTGCTCTTCTCAGGAACTAAGCTGTGGTTTTGGAAAGGGAAAAGAAGTAAATATGGTACCTAAATTGGGCGGGGGGGGGGGGTTGGACTCATTTTAAAACCAGTGATGGATTTGCTACTAACGCTGGAACTTTTTAATTTAAAGTTCAGCGTTCCCTTTCATTTCATAAACCCAGCAACGGCCTACAGGAGAAAACTCCCACGTTCCTTCTCAAATATTTCCGTCCTTTTATGAGGATGGCCTTGACCAGGCCGCTGATAATGTTGTCTACATTTTCCCTTCTCCCGTTAGGCTATCAGAAACTCCTTCGGCATGTGCCGAGATTCCACCATCAGGGTCAAGTCACCTGCCTCTCCTCAGTTGTAAATCAAAGGCCTCCGTCTGCCGTAAATCTCATCACCGTGTCTTGAGGAGCAGTCCTGCCAACCGTTGTTCCGGGTTATGGTTCTCATGCTGTGGCTGCAAAAATCAGGCAGGAAAAGATTTTTTTTAAAAAATATTTTTTTTTTTGCTGCGAACTAGAGATTACTTGGAGTTTTGCAGCCTAGATATGGTTCTCCTATTAAGGATATTGTTTCAAACTCAGCATTTTGAAGAGATTAATATCCTGAATCTGAGAGAGATGGGCGGTTAAGAAATATGGGATAGATAGATAGATAGATAGATAGATAGATAGATAGATAGATAGATAGATAGATAGATAGATAGATAGATATAGAAATAGAAATAGAAATAGAAATAGAGACAGATTAATAGATGATAGATATTAATATAGATTGATATTAAGATAGATTGATAGATGATAGAGATCGAGATAGATATAGAAATAGAGACAGATTAATAGATGATAGATATTTAGATATTATCTATCTATCTATCTATCTATCTATCTATCTATCTATCTATCTATCTACTATCTATCTACCTACTATCTCTAGCTCTATCTATCTATATCTTTATCTCTGTCTAATTATCTACTATCTATAATTCTATCTAACTATAATTCTATCTATCTATCTATCTAACTATCTACTATCTCTAGCTCTATCTATCTATATCTTTAAGAGACAGATTAATAGATGATAGATATTTAGATAGATAGATAGATAGATAGATAGATAGATAGATATAGATAGATAGATAGATAGATTGATAGATAGATAGATAGATAGATAGATAGATAGATAGATAGATAGATAGATAGATAGATAGATAGATAGATAGATAGATAGATAGATAGATAGATGGACAGACGGACAGACGGACAGACAGACAGACAGACAGACAGACAGACAGACAGACAGACAGATAATGGATAGATAGAGATAAAATGATATATGGATAGATAGATAGATATAGAGAGATGATAAAGATCAATAGAGATAGATAAATAGAGGGTGGGGGAGAGGTAGATATGTTTTTCAAACTTGGCAATTTTTAAGATAGGTGGAGTTCACCTGCCAAGGAATTCTGGGAGTAGAAGTCTACCTGTATTAAAGCATGCTGGGGGATGCTGGGAGTGGAAATCAACCCATCTTAAAGTGGCCAAGTTTGAAGAACTTTGCCTTAAATCATACCGAAGTTTGCTTGGGTTGAATGAATCCGCTATGTGAACGTACCCACTGCGGTTTGAAGGTCCTTGATTTCGCGCTTCCTGCCCCATGTCAACTGTGGGTTATTCAGCTAAACAGACCATAATTTGGTATGGCAGGGAGCCCTGATAATGGATTGGGGGCAACTGTCTTTGCCAGTTGCCGGCTTGTGAAACGTGACCATCACATTCCTCCACCTCCGATCTAACGTTTTGGGTGTCGGTTGAAGAGGTTGGAAAATTCTCCAAAGCCCCAGAAGGCAGAACAAGGAAGCAATGAATGGAAATTAATTAAGGAGAGAACCAACCTAGAACTAAGGAGAAATTAACTAGCTGAACAACTCGCCTGCAGACGTTGTGGCTGCTCCAACACTGGAGATTTTCAAGAAGAGACTGGACATCCATTTGTCTGAAATGGTTTAGGGTTTCCTGCCCTAGCAGGGGGTTGGACTAGAAGACCTCCCAGGTCCCTTCCAACTCAGTTATTCTGTTTCAGAGCAATATTCATTTCATGACTCTCCCACTGCTAAACCCCTCTCCTTTTTTACAAATTGTGTGCTTCTTCTTAGCCAGCGCTCGTGTTTCAAAAACCTTCCCCTGCTCTGCTCCTTCCTCCAGTGCTTCTGGTAGGTTTGTCAAATACCTGTGCCATTACAGAGCAAGACAAATATGCTTGCTGTTTAATTTAGCTTTACCTGGGGAGTGGGCCTGAGCCAAGCTGTCTTAGGCTTGATGTAGATTTAATCCACACTCTCTAAAGAGGTTTAAGGCACTCCAGTTTCAGCTAATCCAGAAACCTAACCCCAAATCTTTTGAAACCTTTCACGGGCCACCAGAGCAATAGGCAAAAGGAGAAGATCCTTCCACGTTAAAATTATGAAAAGGACACAGTGTGCTTTTCGGACTAAAAGCTTTACTCAGTCCCCAGTAAAGAAGATTTATTTTGCAGCCAGTCCGAGGATTTTGCTGACAATCTCTTTGTCCGTGACAAGTTCGCCTTGTCTTGGAGGTGGGCGAAGAACAGAAGAGGTTGCAAAAAATGAAAAAAAAAATTTCTGAAAAGGGATCAGGGTGGCAGGGGAAAAAACGACGACAAACCAACGATGAAGTTGGTGGAACAACCTGCCTCCAGAAGCGGTGAATGCTCCAACACTGGAGGTTTTTAAGAAGAGACTGGACAGCCATTTGTCCGAAATGGTATAGGGTTTCCTGCCTGAGCAGGGGGTTGGACTAGATGACCTCCAAGGTCCCTTCCAACTTTACTATTATTATTATTATTAAGTAAGGTGTCCAGACACTGTAAGCAACATTGTGTCTTCTATAGATTTTATTGATTCTTCCAACTGTCCACAAGAGGGGTCTTTAGCCACGATTCTTAATACAGGTAGTTCTTACAACCACAACTGAACCATAAAGTATATCTTGCTAAATTAAGAGAGTTAAGTGAGTTTTGCCCCATTTTACAACGAGTGTTAAGTGAATTGCTACAGTTTTAATTTAGTAACACGGTTGTTAAATGAATCTGGCCTCCCCATTGGCTTTGTTTGTCAGAAGGGTGCACAAGAGGATTACGTGACCCGCGGACATTGCAACCGTCATAAATATGAGTAGTTAATGATTTGAATTTTGATCCCGTGACCACAGGGATGCTGCAACTGTCGTAGGTGTGAAAAATGGTCATAAGTCACTTTTTCCAGTGCTGTTACTTTGAACAGTCACTAAATAAACAGTTGTAAGTTGAGAACTATCTGTAATGGTAATTTACAGATGGAAGGGAGGATGGAAAAACGTGACTAGAGATATACTGAAAGTCCTGGCAGCAACTGTAAAAAATAAAAATATAACTTGGGTTGCAAATAATTCACTAGATGTTTTGGTCTTACAAACAACCAAGACAAATGAACCAATGAGCAATTGCATGAACGAAAGCAAAAATATGAAATTATTTGCAACAAAGGAGTATATGTTTTGGGGTGTCGTGAACCGATGCTCTGAATATGATTATTTATTCAGAAAAAAATCACTTGCAGGAGCTGAGGAGTTTGAATCAAGTTTTGCAGCTTTGGCTTCTTTTCAGAAACCAGCCAGAGCAGCCACGTTGGCTGGGGATGATGGGAGATTGTGGGTCAGCATATTTTGGAGAGGAGCGAGTTAATCGTGTTGCAGGCTGAATGCAGGAAATGATAGAAGAAGGTAAGATAAGATAACCTTTATTGTCATTTTTTTTTACATTGGGCACAACAGCACATATCAAAAATGAAATTTAGTTGCCCACTCTCAAAGTGAGACACATACATGACACACACCTAAACATACTATGTATAACATATGTATAGACCCACACCCCTACATATAGAAGAGGAGGAGGAGGAGGGGGGACCTTAGAGGTCTTCTAGTCCAACCCCCTAAATCTGGATGCAAAGCAATCCAAACTCCAAACTTCTTAAGTCTGATGTGTTGGAACTACTGCAATTCTCAGGTTGCAGCCGATGCAGCCCTCTGCATCCGCCTGGGAACATCCTGGACTACAAACCCCATCAGTCTTCAGCTGCTTTCAACTACAAGCCCCATACCCCACAGAATACTCTGCATCAACCCTATGTGTTTAATTTCAACGGCCCCTGGGTTGATTTACCCATCCCCAGCAAACCCCAGGGATGGGGACGATGGGAAGAGTAGTAGTCTAGCATCCCATTGCAGGGCGCCAGGTTGGAGACGTTCAAGAAGCCCAGGTAGCGCATGCGCCGTAGAAGGGGAAAAACCCGCGGCGCCAGGGCGCTGCCGCTACCACGTGACGCGACTGGCGGCTTCGGCGCTCGGCAAGCCAGCCTGGGCGCTGTTGCCGTGCAAGCCTGGGCAGACATCGCTGGGAGAGCGCCGGAGGATCGATTCGCCCATGCTTGTTTGCTTGCCGTTTTCAAGGCGGGAGAGAGAGAGAAGCTCAGGTGGGGGGGCCTGGGGGGGGGGCAATGGGGTCTGTTTCCTGGATAAGGGGGTGCATTAAATTGGCCTTTCGCTGCACAGCTAAGGACGGGGGGTAATGGCACAACGAGAGGGGATAATACAGTAATTTTAAACCTTTTTTCCCAAAGTATTCAGTCGTTTCAAATCCCCTTTTCGCCCAAAGCAGGTTTGGAGAGCGAGTAGCTTTGAAAACTTCCTCTTTCCTCTCCCTCCCTTCTTTCTCTCTCTCTCTCTCCCTCTCCTTCCTTCCCTCCTCTCTTCCCTTCCCTTCTTCCTTTCTCCCTCCCTCTCCCCTTTCT
This sequence comes from Protobothrops mucrosquamatus, assembly GCF_001527695.2. Taxonomy (NCBI): domain Eukaryota; kingdom Metazoa; phylum Chordata; class Lepidosauria; order Squamata; family Viperidae; genus Protobothrops; species Protobothrops mucrosquamatus. Next base: position 133,348 of record NW_015388045.1, read on the forward strand.
TCCCTCCCTTCCTCTCTCTCTCTCCCTCTCCTTCCTTCCCTCCTCTCTTCCCTTCCCTTCTTCCTTTCTCCCTCCCTCCCTCTCCCCTTTCTTCCCTCCCTTATTCCTCTCTCTCTCCCTCTCCTTCCTTCCTTGCTCTCTCATCTTCCTTCCTTTCTCCCTCCCTTCTTTCTCTCTTCCCTCCTCCCTCCCTTCTTTCTCCCTTCTTTCCTTCTTCCTCCCTCCCCCTCCTCCTTACCCTCCCTCCCTTTCCCTCTCCCTCTCCTTCTTTCTCTCCCTTCTTCCTCTCTCTCTCCCTCCTCCCTCTCTTCCTTTCTCTCTCTCTCTCCCTCCCTCTCCTTCCTTCTTTTCCCTTCCCTTCCTCCCTCCCTCCCTTCCTCCCTTCCCTCCCTCCCTTCTTCCTCTCTCCCTCCCTTCTCTCTCCCTCCTTCTCTTCCCTTCCTTCCCTCCCTCCCTCCTTCCTCCCTCTTCCTCCCTTCCCTCCTCTCTCCCTTCTTCCTCTCTCCCTCCCTCTTGCTCCTCCTCCCTTCCTTCCTTCCCCTCTCCACTCGGTTCCTCTCTCCTTCCTTCCTCCCTTTCTTTTTCCCTCCCTCCCCCTCCTCCCTCCCTCCCTCCCTCCCTCCCCAGATAGCTTCAGGTCCTAATAGCAGAACTAAGCTTTCTCACCAATGTAAAAAAACTTGGCACAGTTTAATGCAACCAAAATATTTTCCCAACCACATTCAGACAAACAATAATATTGGAAATTTGTATCCCGTTCGCTGATGTGTTTTGCAGACTCTGTTACAGACCTGACATTTGCTACAGGGACCCCCTGGTTAAAATTCCTTTGGGATCATCTGTGATTGTGTTTGAATTTTAACTCATTTGAGCCGATTCCCTTTGTGACTGGATTTAGGACTTGTCCTGATGCTCTGCAGGCTCTCCTGTGCCTTCCTCCTCGGCTCTTTGCGTAGCTTCCCTTGTTTTTTCGGAAAAGACAGTTGCTAAATATTGCAAAGAAGGTTGCAAATACAGGTAGCCCTCGGCCTATGACCACATTTGAGCCCCAAATTTCTTTTGTTAAGTGAGACCTTTGCTAAGTGAGTTTTGCCCCATTTTGCAACTTTTCCGGCCACCGTTGTTAAATGAATCACTGCCGTTGATAAGTTAGTAACACAGTTGTTAAGTGAATCTGTTTTCTCCCCCGTGGACTTTGCTTGTCAGAAGCTCGCAAAAGGCGATCAAATGAGCAACGGTCAATAAGTGAGTCAGTTGCCAAGCCTCTGAATGATGATGGGGATGCTAGGAAAGTCGTAAAGTGTGAGAAACGGTCATAACTCACTTTTTTTCAGTGCTGTGGTAACTTTGAACGGTTACTAAATGAACTGTGGTAAGTCAAGGGACTACCTATATTAACAAGCCCGGAGGTTGCCTACGTCCTGCTGAAAAGTTCTGCCTTGCTGGAGTAGAGGAATTATTTTATTATCTTTTTTTTTCCCCTCCTGTGTGAAAAGCCATCACAACTTCAGAAATGCCAGATGCATCTACCAGCAATAGCTGAAGGCTGCATTTGCTCTCTCTCTCTCGGCCTTCAACACTACTTACGAGATATTTGTAACAGGATCGCACAGATGCATTCCAAGGCAAATCCCTGTGAGGGATTCCCAGTGTAGCAGAACCACCAAAATACCTTAAAAAGTTGAGTCCTTGAACTCCAGCCAAATCTCATAAAGACGTAATTCATCCATAAGCATGCAGGACCCCCTCCTCTCCCTAGGCACACACTTTTGACCACCAAAGTGACGATTGCTACCGAGGCAATTAACCATATGTGTAAAATAACTACCTTATCTGAAAGAAAAACAGTGCTTTTCCACATCAAAAATGCAAATGAGTTAAGTTTTCCTTTCTCTGTTATTTTTTTTCTCGCTAAAGGAGCGAAGCTGCTAGAGAATTAAGCTTTGGGGGAGAATTCTGGCACATAGAGGAGCCATAAAGTGGGAGGGGGGGAGGCTGAGATTGATGTTGATCACCTTGATGAGAGATGAAGGTGGTGATTTTTAAGAATTAACAGCATAAAGGTTGGGTTAGAACTGGAGTGATTTGAGTTCCATATTCCCATTTGGGCATGAAGTATGTTGGATGTCCTTGGATCAGGTGGACTGGTCTGGTCTGGTTCCTGGAGTAGATGTATGATCTGGTCTGGTTCCTGGAGTAGATAGATGTATGGTCTGGTCTGGTTCCTGGAGTAGATGTATGATCTGGTCTGGTTCCTGGAGTAGATGTATGGTCTGATCTGGTTCCTGGAGTAGATAGATGTATGGTCTGGTCTGGTTCCTGGAGTAGATGTATGGTCTGATCTGGTTCCTGGAGTAGATAGATGTATGGTCTGGTCTGGTTCCTGGAGTAGATGTATGGTCTGATCTGGTTCCTGGAGTAGATAGATGTATGGTCTGGTCTGGTTCCTAGAGTAGATGTATGGTCTGATCTGGTTCCTGGAGTAGATAGATGTATGGTCTGGTCTGGTTCCTGGAGTAGATGTATGATCTGGTCTGGTTCCTGGAGTAGATGTATAGTCTGGTCTGGTTCCTGGAGTAGATGTATGGTCTGATCTGATTCCTGGAGTAGATCTATGGTCTGGTCTTGTTCTTGGACCACATGTATGGTCTGAGCTGGTTCCTGGACCAGATGTACAGATTGGTCTAATCTGCCCTGCTAGTGGTTGCAAAGATGCAGTAGGGGTTTTGGGGGGCAAAAGTGTGAATTGTGATGCTACATAATTGGGTCATGAAATGTCTGCAAGAAACAACAAAGCTCAGAGACCACCAGGGACCCTTCATTTGAAACTATAACTATGCTTTGATTGAATTGGTATTTCCCAGCCACAGTAATAATATTTCATCCTTTCCATCATTACTAATAATCTTTAAGAACAAAGCAATGACAGTTATCACTCTTTGATAAGTACTGAAATAATGAATCATAGGACCGTTAGAGGACAAACTTTTGATTGTGCATAATTGTTTTATCATGATTATTATTTTTGATGCCAATGGTATCCCGTAGCCAACAGATGGCACTCGAGATGGTGAATTAGAGTCTTAGACCCAGTTGTTTTAGTCATGGTTGCTTGACACCGGAACAATAATCACCCTTGGCTAACTTCACACAAAGAGCGACCTCATCCTAGGCCAGTGGTGGCGAACCTATGGCACGGGTGCCAGAGGCGGCACTCCGAGCCCTCTCTGTGGGCACGCGTGCCGTCGCCCCAGTCCTAGGCCTTCAGCTGGGTTTTATAAAACCTTTTCGCTTTAGGCCTCGTGTGCAAAAAAAAAAAAAAGGTTCAATCAATTAGTCAATTTCAACTTCTCACAGGAAAAAAAACTCTTGCAAAGTTGGAATTGATTGATTGAACTTTTCAGTCCCACCCAGTCTGCCGTTACCACCACAGCCACGCCTACCCAATGGGCCACACCCACCCGGCACCCGACGATGCATAAGTGGTTTTTGGGTTGCAGTTTGGGCACTCAGTCTCTAAAAGATTCGCCATCACTGTCCTAGGCAAACATCTATTTGTGTAGAGTTGTAGAAAAAGAAATCAGTAGTATACAGATAGTCCTCAACTTATGGCTACAGTTGAGCCCAGGATTTTGGTTGCCAAGCAAGACATTTGTTAAGTGAACTTTTGCCCTATTTTGTGTGACAGTTTTTAAGGGAATCCCTGCAGCGGATTGAACTAGATGACCTCCAAGGTCCCTTCCAACTTTGTTATTATTATTAGTTGTTAAGTTGGTAACACAGTTGTTAAGTGAATCTTGACTTTGCTTGTCAAAAGGTCGCAAAAGGGGATCATGGTATCAAGGGACACTGCAGTCGTCATAAAGATGAGTCAGTTGCCAAGCGTCCGAATTTTGATCGCGTGACCCTGGGGCCGCTGCAACCGTTGTGTGAAAAAACGGTCACGAGTCCCTTCAAACTTCAAATGGTCACTAAATGGACTGGACACTTAACAAAGACTGCTTGTAATTGAGGGTGGATGCAAAGACAGCTTCATTAAAAAAAGACTCAGTACTTCCCATTGGATTTTCAACCACCACGTTGATTATTTCGGTGCAAGCCTTGATCCCTGCCAACGTTATTCTTGTACAAAATGCTTTGTTTGCGCATGTGTCTGTGTGTGTGTGTGTGTGTGTGTGTGTGTGTGTGTGTGTGTGTGTGTGTGTTTTCTTAGCCAGAATACAATACCGAGGTTAATTTTGTGGTTTTCTTCTCCTGTTGCATAACGTGGGTGTGGATGTGACTATTTCTCTGGAATTCCCGCAACGAGGGATCCGTATCTTTTGAAGCCGGGGATGCTACAATTATTGCCTGAATCCTTTTCAAAGGCGGATACTGAGAACAGAGTCAATGAAATTGAAGGTCGCCTCAGCCTGGGAAGCGTTGAAAGATACCCGGCCATGATACTCTTTTCTGATTTAATAATGCCAATGAGAAGCTGGCCCTCTCTAATAATTAGGACTAATTACGGAAGAGGTGTTGACAGATGGGCTAAGAAGAAACAAACTGCCTTTATCCCGTAGCTTAGAGTCAGATTACCAGGACTGCCTTTATCTGTTTCTCGGAAAACAGACACTTCAATCAAAGGCCAACAGAGTTCCTGACAATATTCAGGATTCGGGGATGGAAGCTATGAAATAAGTCTTTGATTCGGAAAGGACGCCATTAATCCCCCTTTTCGTCGATTGTCCTCTATCTGGCGGTGTGTGTGTTTGTGTATTATTTTTTTTTAAAGTTTGAATTACAGATGGAGAATCTGATTCGGGATTTTTGGAGGCAGCTCCTTCCCTGGAGACAATAGACGTTCCTGTCCCTTCTCAGCCTTGTTCGTGGCCGACATTGCAAAGGGCGGCGTGGGGGAAGGTTGTGTTGAGAGCTTTGGTGTGTTTGCAATAGTGGCGGATATCTGTAGCTCGGGTGGAGGACGAGGGCGAAGGTCCGTTCCCCCCAGCTTGGCGAGTTGGTTGCCAAACCTTTCGTTGCCAGGCTAGCCTTCAACGCCGCTGGAGATGTTACTTAGCCTGGTAATGAAATGTTTGGGAACCAACCCAGAAGCTCGGAGAACGGACCTCCACCCTCAACGTGTGTCTTTTGTAGCGTGGGGGAATGACCCGGCTGCTGGCCATTCAGGGAACATGAGAACTCGAGTGTTAGAAGGAGGCTAGCGGCAAGGGTCACAAAGAAACGCAAAGCACAGTCGTTCATTTAGAGGAAAAAAAATTAGGATGCAAGCATTCATTTTAGCCTCCAGTGTAGTTCCCCTTACATCAGGGGCCTTCAAACTTGGCCCTTTTATGACTTGTGGACTTCAACTCCCAGAATTCCTCAGCCAGGCACGAGGAATTCTGGGAGTTGAAGTCCACAAGTCACAAAAGGGCCAAGTTTGAAGACCCCTGCCTTACATCTGGTGAATGATCTTTTTTTCCCATCACTCTGCTGAATAACTAATTCTTTCAGTGCTCTCTAATGTCCATTTGTATTTACCATGTAGTATGGCTGTACTATTATTATTATTATCATCATCATCATCTTTCTTACTCTTCCCTCTTACTGGTATTATTATAATGGTGATTTTCCAAAGCAACTGAAGGCAGGACAAGAAACAATGGATGGAAACTAGTCAAGGAGAAAAGCAACCTAGAACTAAGGAGGAATTTCCTAACCATGAGGACAGTTAATTAGTGGCTCCAGAAATTGTGGGTGCTCCATCACTGGAGGTCTTTAAGAAGAGACTAGACAACCATTTGTCTGAAATAGTATAGGGTTTCCTGCCTGAGCAGGAGTTGGACTGGCAGACCTCCAAGGTCCCTTCCAACTCTCCTATTCTGTTACTCTGTTGTTATCATTGTTCTGTCGCTTTGCATGTACACTGAGAGCTTCTGCATTGGAGACAAATTCCTTCTGTGCGTGATCACACTTGGCCAAATAAAGCATTCAATTCAATTGAGTTGAGTTGCATTGATTAGGTTGGGTTGGATTGAGTTGAGTTGCATTGATTGGGTTGGGTTGGATTGAGTTGAGTAGGGTTGAGTTGAGTTGCATTGATTAGATTGGGTTGCATTGAGTTGAGTTGAGTTGAGTTGGGTAGGGTAGGGTTGGGTTGGGTTAATCTAGTTAGCTCTTGCTTATTTACAACTTTTTAATGACATACTTGCCTGGAGTGTGATCATGTTAATGCAAAATATGTTCTCATTTGAAGTTTTGAAATGCTTTTTTAAGGCATGCTTCAATTTAAAGCGGTGTGGAATGTCTGTCGTGTATCATCGCCCCAGGGAGAGGAAAGGAAAGTAACAGAACAGACAAATAAATAAATGAAGTGTTGAAATTCGTTGAGTTGGGGTTGTTGTGCAACCGAACTGCAATCAGCTTGCCGTTTTTTTCTGGTGGGATGCCAGAAAAATTCTATAAACTTAGACCAAGGCTACATTAATTAAAGAGTAATTAGAAAGGAATAAATTGAGCGATGGGGGGG